>NC_051083.1:107584852-107884852 GCF_004664715.2 Peromyscus leucopus
GAGACCTCCCTCTCAGGTTTAAATACTTCTTTTGGTTTCCTACACAAAGGCAATGAGGTTCTTCCCGTGAAAGCACCTAATCTTAGAGGTAAAAGCTAAATACAGAGCAAGTGTTCAGAGGAGTGAATTCTGCACTGCACAAATTGATCTCTTTCCTCTAAATAAACCAACATTGCATTAGGCTTTTAAGAGGAATCCACTCACAAAACATGTTTATACCATGGCCATTCAAAATATTAGCACACCAGAGAACCCTAGGAAAAACAGAGGCCACAGACACCAGATAATATTTAACTGAAATAATTTCTATCATTGGTAAGAATCATCAACTTAACTTTAATGAAATTTTAAAATGTCTGTAACAGAAAAAAAAATGTAGTTACAAATGCACACCTTTGGCCACATATCCAGAAAATGAAGAAGGATCAGAACTGAATGAGCTTACGTGCTTGTTACTAATTTGTCTACTCAGTCAATCAAATTTCTTGTGCACCTACTATGTTTCACAGATTGCACTAAGTCTAAGTTATGGTAGAGATACATAGGCAGTCCTTACTCTCATCTTTATTGACAGATGTTAAACAAATAAACTCATTATTATCAATATGATCTGCACTCTGAAAGTAAAGTACAGGAAGCTATGAGATCAATCTGGCTTTTTGAAAAAAATAAGAGAGACCATGATTCAGGCTAAGAAACAAAAAAAAGCATGAATCCTGTAACTGAGTACAAATTGCCATGTGGCTGTTGATGGAGGTACATGGGAAAAGAACATTCTAGACAGCATGTAGAAGCCCAAGCAGTCCAAAGCTATCCCAGCTCTCTCATGCTTCTCCTCTCCAGCCTGTACATTTTATAAAGCAGCAAGATCTCCAACATGTTTTATTAAGCATGGATATATAGTGGAAATAAAAACATTATAGCCATCTAGACCTATTAAAATACTTACCAAATCAGTTCCCTGATTAACTAGTTATTTTTACTTCCCAGTACCATATAGCAAAACAGATAATCAGTGTTTTAAGCTTTGCTAAAGTCAAATCCTCATCCTTTTGTACAACACTAAAAATTAGAATAAATTTAAACTCAAAGTATTTGATTTTCAGGAATGCTTACTGAAAATGGATCAACAGTTTTATGTAGAAATAAGGGATGACAGAATTTTTGCACATGTGTATACATTACAATATGTTACCATGCAGCAATTGTGCATTTATCTGTACCTTCCAGAGGTTAGTAGAAGAGTCTTGGCCACAAGAGCAAGCCACTGAAATTGTATGGCAGGTGCTCAGCTCACAGGTTTGGAGTCATGCATCCCTAGATGTAGAGTGATAAATTGGAAGCTCTCAGGGATCTTCATCTTTTACTATGTTACCTTGGAAGTACCAACAGCCTAACCTCTTACAATCACCTAAGATTAGAATTAACTGTTCATAAGAAAGTAAATACATTTACCAGTGATTGAAGGTAATGGGAAATAAGGAATGATAGCTTAATGGATACAGTTTCAGTTTTCAATCAAATGAGTAGTGGTGATGAGTATCTATTAATATATTTAATA
Source organism: Peromyscus leucopus (assembly GCF_004664715.2). NCBI lineage: Eukaryota > Metazoa > Chordata > Mammalia > Rodentia > Cricetidae > Peromyscus > Peromyscus leucopus. The sequence goes on from NC_051083.1 coordinate 107,586,414, forward strand.
CCATGGAACTAACTATACACTTTAAATGATTAAGGTAATAAATTTCATGCTATCTGTATTTTACCACAATAAAATTTAAACTATTAATTTTAAAACTATGATCATTCACAGATAGTATGATCCTAATCAGAGCAACTCTGTAACAGCCACTATTTCTTTTATATGCATTGTGTTGTTTAATTCTCATAAGATCTATTCCCATGAGAACATTAGCTCTGAAAAAGGAATTATTTGTTTGTCTTGCTCACTCTCCTAGCCTCAGCATGGAAAACACTTATCGGCATGGAGCAAGGGCTAAGTAAATAGTTGGTGGAGTCCAACCAAATCAATCTTGTTCTAGAGTCTACTTAGCCACTGGGAAAAATGCCTTTACCTTCTCTTTCCTGTAGGCCTCATCCACTTAAGTCTTTATTATCTCTTATCTGGAAACTACAGTATATTCCTAATTTCTTGTCTTCACTGCCACAGTTTGTAGTTATCTCAAATTTGTATAACTCTTCCTGACATAAGATTTAAGCCTAAGGATAAACTTCGGGCACAGCCTTCCAAATGTCACAGACCCAATTTAGTTACATCCTAGGTCTAACATTTGCCTTCTATTCATATGAAATTCATGAAGTCATGCAACTTCGGGGACTCAATTCTGTGAAATGGGGAGTCACTTGGACAATCATTTCTTGTCCTTGAGCTTTGGTTTCTGGTTTGTCTTCTAGGTCTCTTCAAGTACTCAAGTATTCATGGACAACTCACTAGAATACCAAATTTCCAGTTCTTAACAGCTTACTTCCCGTGACAGGAGCCCCTTACAAAAGTCTTGAAAATACGTCTGATAGCTTAAGAATTTGCTAGCCTTTCAGTTTTTAAGGGATCCTCTAGCATGCAACAAATATGCAGAATTCATTGATGTCTTGCCTGTTTTGAAAATTCATTCCTACTATTTGTGCCTTTATTTCTACCAAAGGCCTTTTATGCTTAAGATGTAGAAATGAAAAAAAAAATGTGTAAAATGCCTTCTCTTCTGCCAGACAGTTTGGTGAGCAGAGGTAGACGTCATGAGTAGTAAGTATTGGAGAAGAAGCATTGGTGCGATAAAGCTGTTACCTGGTGAATAATACCTAGAAGAGCTTGGATGGATAGTCCTATATAGCTACTATTTTACTATTTTTCCAAGGTTACTTTTTCTGAAGAGAAATACCATACCAAAATTAGGAAAACAATAGTCCCTGTTTTATACTCAAAAATATGCCACTTATTTTCCTCATACTTCCTTCCATTTCTACAAGTAATGCATGTGGTACTAGAAAAAGAAAGCAATGTAAACAGCTGATATTGTTGTACCAGGCCTGCTTACAGATTATCATCTTTTCTGTACCCCTTCCTACTTTTAAGCTGTCACCTCCCCAGAGGCTAGCGCTGAGGGATCTACCTACCTGCCCAGTAATGGAACTCTAACTGATCCCTTTGCAAGCTGCCCTGGGACTTTGGCATCAGTAAGACAGCCAATTTCTAGCCACTTCATCATCTCTGTGTCCATGGCTATTTCACAGAGCAACATTCTTTGCCATGACAAATACCCTCCTCCTGCCACTCCCTGAGGTTTCTACTTTGAAAGGATTTGTACCCTCTCTTCTGGAAGCTAGTGCACAAGTGTTTCTAACTCTGAAGTTCTGATGGTATTATTATAAGCCGAGTGGGAAAGTGACAGTGGAAGAAATAACTCTCCATGCAGTGGGCCAGTCCAGAGGGAGCTTCTTAGAGGAAGCTGTATTCTAAGCAGGCCGCCAGTACTGCCATCCTGGCTCTTTGAAATTGAATAGGTGACAATCCAATTACAGCATGTATCTGATCGTTTCATACATTGTGGAAACACATTGAGATCAAAAGACCCTTCATTTCACAGGCATGGAACATTCCCTTCCACACGTGGCCTGCTCCAGATGAGACCTTAGCCCATAAATAAGACAATGCCATCTAGTAAAATAACTCTGTTCATTAAGAGCTAAGGTGTCCACTGGTAAATGTGTTATGCCATCAAAACAGTATACCAGGGAATAAGGCAAGAGGATGCAAAATGACAAAATCTCTTCTAAAGAGGCCTAACTGGATTGCAAACTCAAATAGCAAACATGCATTGAAGGCCAGGATAATTGGTCCTTTATCTTCTCCTTATAAAAACAAAGGTTTATTTGCCCTTTAAATGGTCCAATAAAATTAAATTGGCACCCTGTAGTGCATGCTGAATACATAATCAGAAATAAGAAGCAATAAAATAAAGAATGAGAAAGCAACTGGAGAAAAAATCTAAAATTTGGAACACATAGCAAAACAATGTAGGAATGTAATGTTGGCACTTGTTGCATTGTGCATCCTAAAGCAGCCACTTGTGAAAGCTGGACATTCACAACTGTGTCCACGATCCCTCTGAGGCAAAAGCTGCCTTGCTTTGGAGCACCTACAAAAGAGAAGAGGACCTAGGCAAACCAGAGCTAGAAAAGAAGTGACTTTCTAAGAAGGAGAAATTCACAACATGTTAAAAGTAAATGAAGTGTTCATAAAAGGGAATGCTTTCTTATATTCCGAATATCTTTTAAAGTATATTCCCTGTAATCCTTCCAAAGCTGCTTGTGTTAAGATCTTCAGAGAAAAAGGCACAACAAAAAGCCTCCTAATACATAAGCATGCAGCAATCCAACCTCCAGAAAAGCAGACTGTGCTTGCTAACTGATGAACAGAAAACACAGCAAATAATAAAAATAATCATAAACCTTTTGCTTTCTGATTTCTAATTTTGATGGCCAGCCATGTAAAGATTTATTTAATGAGTGACAGCACAGTGACAATGCACTTTGGTATTAACAGGATAGATGAGAGAAATGGGAAATTGTGTCATCATTCAATTATTTTTCCATCGAATATTTTCATTCATGTATTCAGAAAAGTAATCATGCACAGAAGGATTTGACTTGGAAATTTCCGAAGGCTTTACAGAACTTTATTTCATACAATAGCTGAGGCATTTACTCAGGTAAATAAGGAAAGGGGAAAACATAGATGGGTCTCAGAGAATGCTTCCTTTAAAAAGTGTTTTCTAGAGGTTCATGGTGAATATAGAGGTATCTGGAAGTCATCTCACTATCTCCACACTGGAATAAAGAGAAGTTCTCCTGAATATATTAAGTTCACATGTACCTTGACAGACAGTTTCTCCAAATTTTATAGAGACCTCTCCTAAAATTTCATGGAACCCAAAGATTCTTCCATAGCTAAAGTTTTATTTTCTCTATAACTTTCTCAGACAGCCACCAAAGGACTCTGCCCTTAGTGTACCAGCCTCAAACCCCATTATTGCTGTTTGGCTGACACCACTCTGGAACTGAAACTCCTTCCTAGAGATAAATGAAAACTAACATGACAAGGAGTTTTGGCCGAAGTGGAAGCCTCAAGGATGAAGATGGCAGCATTGCTTCATTGTTTTAAGGAGCCCAAGTCTTATGAAAATAGATTTTAAACCAACTTTTCCATGTAAAAGCTCCCAAAGCCCAAAAGCCTGATAAACCCAAGTAGTGTACAGAACCAAAAATCACAAGCAATAAAAGAATATTCATAATCGTCTAATTGCTGGTGCAGAACTCTGTTTTCCCCCTCCCCCAGAGAAGGCGTCTTCTATATGACTTGTGGAGCATTTAACTAAGTACAACTGTAATTATTATCATTCCTATAATAGTGGGTTTCCCACAGATCTTCATATTTTTTATTCATTACGGATAATATACAAAACATCTCTTTAGGGTATGTAAACACTGTCCTTGTCAGTATGCTGGTGAGAAGCTGGAGCTCAGAAAAATGTAAAATGAAGGTCACAGATGGAGTCAGCAGTGACTTAGGAAATAGAACCAATAGTACCAATTTATGTCATCAGCTCTTTAAGTGCCTAGAGTATGAAGCAAATTATGCAAAGCTTACTCAAAATGAACAGAACACGTTTCTTCACTCTCCAAAAGCTTCTTGGTCATCAGTAGAAATTTAATGTTCACACACATGAAGCAAGCCGACCTCAACTAGGTTCGGGCATGCTACTATCAAACAAGGAAATGGGGATATCAGGAGGAATGCTGCTGTCACTCAGAGAAAGTACAAGTCTCTTAGAGGCTGAGCTAGTTCCCTGGGGTTCTATGGGGGAAGAAGTTTCAGCTAGGTTTCTAAAGGTGAGCAAAAATCAGCATGACAGAAACTTTGTGGAATGATGTTTCATGATTAGCATGCATCATGAGCAAAGAGTGGAGAAGGCATTGAAAGACCAGTTGGAACAGAAAGCGCATGAGGAGAACTATGGGAGGGAGATAAATTTTGATAGCTCTTAAGTTTTAATAATGGGGAGCTATGTAACAGAAATCAAACACTACTTTCTGAATATCTGTTACGTGACTATTACGTATAGCATCTTGCTTCACATTTTCTTAGCATGAATTTTAAAATGAAAGATTTAAACTATATCTAATAAGTAATATGGAGCATAGGGCCAAGGTTCAGAGTCCCTATACCTAAAATGAGATCTAGTGTGCTCGGCTGTCTTCCTTGAATGTCCTTAGACAACCTCTGAGGACTAACTTGAATGCTTTTTATGACTGAATATGCAGCTTTTCTTGGGAAATGCTATTGTTGTCTAAAAATCTGAAGCTTTTAATTTTGCATGGCAACTCTCAATAGACTCACAAGAGTTCTAATTCCTCTTCCTCTTTGAGCAAATGGACAACTCTGATGTGGTCCGATGGACTCACTGGTAGCTCACAAAGTTTACAAGTTCATATATGACTGAGCAACAAGGCACTGCAGAGTCTACTTATTTTGTTGCAGAAGAAACTACATGTTACAAATTTCATGTGCTTACTATTTCTAGCTATTTTTAGTCAGATTCTTCCCCATGGAGCAAGTTAGGTGCTTCGGAAGATACGTAATTCCTCTAAAGCCACTGAAGGAGCAGCTGTGGGGTCTGTGGAAGCAGATTCAGATGTTCTGCATTGCAGCAAGAGGTTAGAGTGGGAATGAGTGGGAATGCATTTAAATGATGTTCTGCGCCAGTGGTTTCTCTTCTCGCTTCACAAATGGATTGAGTTCTAAAACAAGATGTATAACTTGGTGGACACGTAGGTGGCCTGAGTGCCAGAGATGCTCGTTAAAGCATGTATAGCTAGGCTGGAACTGAAGGATGGATGGTGCAATGAGCAACCTAACCCCACTGCATGCAAATGTTTCTGTGGGAAGATGTGCTCACCTTCTTAATTCCAAAGTTCCCTAACCATTCCTAGCTGAGTCAGAAGGAGCAGAAAGCCCTTAAGCTCTCATTATCCGATACCAAATCAGTGATATTTCACTTGCATAAGGAGTGATCCATTTAGATGGTACTCAGAGGGTCTAAGGAAGAGAGAGGGACTGGGAGAACAGGAAAAGGAATAAGATGTCACCTCTCATGGGCTCTAAGCAGTGAAGATTCAAATTCTGTGGAGGAAAAGAATGTTCAGCTTGGGACAGAGTATGGTGAGGTGAAACATTTAACAGATGTGTTTGAGAACTAGTTCTTCAGTTTCATAAAACAGTATTTACCTTTACCATATAGATACTCTTTAGCATTTTCCATCCTACTTCATTTAGTTTTTAAATGTTAGGTCATGACTCACTATAATGATTTCATAAGTCACTAATGGGTTGTATCCTGCAGTTTGCAAAAATATTACTGTAGGGAAAGGGAAAAATGATTAGTTTTCATTCACTGTTTCCATTCTCCCTGAACTATCCAACTTTGGTCTGAAACAAACCAAAAGTAAGGATGGTGAAAATCAACAAGAATACACACACACACACACACACACACACACACACACACAGAGAGAGAGAGAGAGAGAGAGAGAGAGAGAGAGAGAGAGAGAGAGAGACAGACAGAGACAGACAGAGACAGACAGAGACAGACAGAGACAGACAGAGAGAAAGAGAGACAGAGCAGAGAAAAATAAAGAGAAAGTGTGAGGTTGGGTTGTTGCCATAAGTTCCCAGCAGGAGGTCTTATAAAGGGGAACTAATCTATGACTGCCTGATACTGCTCAATAAAAATGTAGTTTGTAAAGTCTGTTGAATCGTCACGTTCACATAGAGAAGATCAGAACCATGGTAGATGGCAGTGCTGACAGGGGTTGTTGTTAGCTGTTTTACCCTTCTCCTTTGTCTCTGCCACATAGTACCCAGCTTTGTTTTCTCAGGCAAAATATCCCTCTATCATGATATCTCCAAACAGAGAGATGTTCTCCTAGGGGGCAACACACAGGAATATGAACACACAGGAATATTTTCCTAATCCATTATTGAACCATGTTCTATTTGTTATCTTAGTGCCTGGTCTACATATATTTTTCAAGAAAGGGTTTCTCTGTGTAATAATTCTGGCTGTTCTGGAACTCATTTTGTAAACCAGGCTGATCGTGAACTCACAGAGATCCACCTGACCCTGGTTCCAAAGTGCTGAGATTGGATTCCCTAGACTGGAGTTACAGGCAGTTGTGAACTGCCCAACACCGGTGCTAGGAACAGAAGTGGGATCCTCTGCAAAAGCAATATGTACTTATAACCACTGAGCCATCTCTCCATCCCCCAGAAATTCTTAATAATACATATGGCTTATAAATCCAAGACCACAAAGTAGGAATATAGTTTATAGAACCATATAGTGGGCTTCTCAAAAAAAAATGTCATTACCATTCTAGGTGGCACTGATAAATATGTCTTTTGTATGCCAATATGGGGGTGATACATCAATTAGGTTTTTTTGTTTGTTTGTTTTTTGATCAGTTCAACCTCGCTAGCAGTTGTACTCAGTGCAGGCCACAAACTCCAAGTAGAATTTGAGTAGAATTTGACAAACTGGAACATATTCAGAGGAGCATGGTTAGAATGATGGTGGGCCTGGACCTGGGTCCATATTATACATCTAAAGAGTGGTGGGTCCATATTACACATCTGAAGAATAGCTGGTACTAGGGAGAGTTAGTCTGAAGAAAAGGAGTTGTAGTCTTATCTGTATATGTCTGATGGTTTGCTATTAGAATATGAATTAAATATTTGAGCTTCAACCCCTGCCTCTAGAAAGAATCAACAGATGGTGAAATCTACAGGGAGGCAGATTTGTGCTCAATAAAATAAGGACATTTCTAATAGAATAATCTAAAATAGAAGGCACTGTTTTCTGACAGGGTGAGGCAATAATCATCAGCAGTATTTAAGAGGACATGGTATGTCAATCAAGTTACAGAGAAGATTTAGGAGCCTAGAGGGGTTGGCCTAGTCCAACAAATACACTAAAACTGTAAGGAAGGCCGGGCATAACAAACCTGCCCATTATCACAACAATTTAAAAGGCCGAGGCATAAGCATTGCATGAGTACAGAAGTTCAAGGCCCACCTGGATAACATAAATATAGAAAGACTCTATCTCAAGGAAAAAGAATGTGTGAGAAAATTCAAACAGAATGAGAAGTAGAAGTGTGAATTCCTAACTAATAATTGGACTAAGTATTTTATTATTTTATGTGATCTTTAAACGGTGAATTTTTCAAGCCTATAAAAAATGACATACAGAAAACCATGGTAAACCAAATAAAAGCTTTTAAAATTTGCTTTTATTTGAGGCCTCCCTCACTTTCTCCCCCACAGCGTGAGCTACAAAATGAAAGAAATGTTTTTCAAATCATTTATGGCATGTTACCAAGCTTGAAGTTCTTTTCTGTCCATGACAAATTCTAGGGCTGAGTCTAAACACCATAAGAGCATCTATTTTCCACCTAGCTATAGAAATTATTTTATTTACTATGAACTGGTCACTGGCTCCATTAGTTTTTCAATTAAAGAGTCTTGATAGCTCCCATGTTAAGTGAGTTGTAAGTCAAGATGAGCCCATGACTATGTGAGATGATTGACAGTGATAGATGGTGAATGGCACAGCCCAAAGTTGAGAAGAATGAAATCCTGTTGAGTTATTTAAAAAGACAATGATGATTCCTGGGAACTCAGTACCCATACTGCTTACTCAGTGACACTCAGAGAGCAGTTGTGATGATGATTTTTTCTCAAGAAATTTCAGCTACTTTCATTTATTCTTTGCATACCCCTATGAAGTAGGCAGGACAGATGGCACCAGTGACAGGCCTGAAAGTTCAGTGAAGTAACAGGCCCAACGAGAGTCAGCCAAGGTATTTGGGGGCATCATAATAGCAATGATTGCCATGCAGTAGAAAGTCAAACTTTATTAGATGAATGACTGAATTAATGAACAAGCAAACAAATTTTAAACCCATATCTGACTACTGAGCTTCAAAAGTTTAACCATATTATCTCAACGTAAAGGGGTTGACCCATTTCAATACATTCCTAAATATTTCTAACACTGTTGTTCTAGAAAGATCATTTATAGGAAAAGGTAAAAATGAGTTTTCCAAAATACATGCATTTGTATGTTAATGTATTTATAAGCCATTATATTCAAGTAGGATCAGAGTGTTTTCTCCGTTGGCATTTAGATACATGCCACGTAATTCCAAAAAATAACTAGTTAGACTGTCAGAAGGCAGTGCACTCCTGAGAGCAGAACAAAGTGTTCAAGGGAATTAACCTCAAGACAGTAATTAAACCGTGGAATCGTCAGCTTGAGAGTGGGGCTGACACCGTGTTCTGACTCAAAACTACAAACACCCACTACGGTTATGGAACTCCAAGACCAAAGGCCATCAAGGTTAGTGGGAGCTGATCTGTATAAACCTAGAGATGATGTAAGCTAATTTCCCTTCCACACAAGCTCTACCACATCTCTCTTGTATCTAGTTCCCCTTCCCTTCCATCCCCAGATTAAATATAGACAATTAAAATGCAAGGCCAGGGATGTAAGTACTAATTTAGTGGGCTTTGAAGTGTCCAAAAAGTCTACTTTTTTTAAGTTTCCACCATTAAAATGACTTTTTGGAAGTTTTGTAGATATCTAAGTATGGGTTAAGGTTTTTGTTTTTTTTTTTTCCATCAGGAAGGAAGTCATCAGGTAAATTTGTGGTTCTCAATGTGTGGGACAGACAGAAGTCTCCTGCAGATAGGAAACAGGTTTTGAGGCATTTTGAGTAATCATCACTGTGGTGAAGAGGTACTCATGGAACCCAATGAATAGAGACCAAAGATGTTACTAAAGGCCCTATAGTCTACAAGACAACTCTCATAATGACATTCCAAACAAAATGTCAAGAAGGTCAAGATTGCCGGGCGTGGTGGCGCACGCCTTTAGTCCCAGCACTAGGGAGGCAGAGGCAGGTGGATCTCTGTGAGTTCAAGGCCAGCCTGGTCTCCAAAGTGAGTTCCAGGAAAGGCGCAAAACTACACAGAAAAACCCTGTCTCGAAAAACAAAAAAACAAACAAACAAAAAAAAAAGAAGGTCAAGATTGAGAAAACTTGAGTTGACTCCTTCACAAAACTGTTTTCATTGGTCTATTAACAACTCATTCACATAAATAGTCCTCACAGAAATGGAAATTAAGATGCCTATATTTAGAACAATTAGCCAGAACATAAAGGAGAAGAGGAATGTGAAAAAGGGAAAGATATTGCAAGCATGTGCCCAGTTAAGAGACTACTGTCATAAGAAAGACTGAGACAGTGTGCACTGAAGGTGAACAGAGGATAAATACTCTTCAATCTTTAGAACAGTGGTTCTCAACCTGCGGGGTAAAACCCTCTGGGGTCAAATGGCTCTTCCACAGGGATTACCAACGACCATCAGAAACATACATATTTACATTACATTTCATAACAGTAGCAAAATTACAGTTATAAAGTAGCAAAAACATAGTTTTATGGTTGGGGGTCACCACAACATGAACTGTCCTAAAGGTCTCAGCATTAGGAAGGTTGAGAACCACTAGGTAAATGAAGCATTACAAAACAGTAGAACAAAGGAGTGAGGAAGAAAGTGAAAGCAGATATGACCTTTCAGACTTTACCTTGTATGATGGGATAAAGAGTGACAGGTCAGAAGAAACATGTACAAGAGAGAAGATTCATGGGTTGAGGATGGAAATAAGAAATCGGTTTGTGATGCCTTGGGGTTGTTTAATGGGGAGTTGGAAATGTATAAGCTCATAAGTATCTACTTAAAATTCATCCACATGGAAGTAAAATGGGATAAAATCTGCTGCCTGGCACATAGCAGGATATAGCTTTTGTAAATATTTGTTGAAAGAACATTACATTTGGTACAAGAAGAGGGCCAGGGACAATGTCTTTGAAAAGATCTTCCTTGAATGGTTGGAATAAGAGGAAACTGAAAAGGAGGAGTGATGAAAGTCAAGTGAACAGATTTTTATTTTTAATACATTATATGTGTGTAGATGTTTTGCCTGCATGAATGTATGTATACCACATGTATGGTTACTGCCAACAAAAGTCAGAAAAGGGTATCAGACTGCCTGGGACTGGAGTTACAGACTGTTGTTAGACAACATGTGGGTGCTGGGAATCAGACCCAGGTCCTGTGGGAGAGCAGCCAGTGATCTTAACCATTGAGCCATCTCTCCAGCCTCAACATAGCCAGAATTTAATCCTGTGGAAATAGAAAGAAGAATTTCAAGAGGCAGGATTTCATCAATGATATCAAATGTGCTCAACATTCAAGATCCATGATAACCACTAATAAAGATGGATGTGGCTCTAAAGAAGATCATCATCCAACTTGACAAAGCAGTTTCAGTAGACAATAGGAGCAGAATAGAGGTTGAGGAACATAGGACTACAAGGTCTCCATCATCCCATAATTAGGTAGAATGAAAGAAGACTTAGAACAACAGTTTATGGAGAAGTCGGTGATTTGGGAGTGATTGGTCAGCCTGACAGGAAGAAAGCAACTTAGACTAAAGACACACATTTGTGTATACACATTATGTCTTTTCTGAGTGTATTGCTGTATTATTGAAATATCTAGTAAAAAAAAATCAAGGAGGACTTGTGGAATTGAAATGATATGCATTATGTGGCACTTGAAAGACCCAAAAGGCAAAGATAGGCTTCATCAGACATGTCTCACAGGTAAAACAGTGAGCTCCCTTCATACTGAGAAGTTTGATCTACAGTCACCAAATTAATTTCATTGTGTTTAGCACATTAGTTTAATAGTTACCCCCATAAAACACTGCCCCCAATTCACAGTTCTAAAACAGAATACATTTATTATTGTCCAGTTAGAGAGGTGAGAAGTCTGATACAAATTTTGTCATATTAAAATCGAGGTGTTATCAGGACTGCATTCTGATCCAGATCCTATGAAAAGGAACTCATGTGAATGACTTTCCTGACTTTTAGAGGGCCCTCCCATTCCTTGGCCCATGAACTCTTTCTGATTCCAAAGCAAGCAATGGAGAGTTAAGTCTTTCTTATAACCTAACATTCTAATATGTACCCTTCTGTAGCTGGAGAGTTTTCTCTCCAGGTCCCACCAAGCCCAGGCAGTCCGACAGCCCACTTATAAAATAAGCACACAGACACTTATATTATTTAAACTGTTTGACCTAATGGCTCAGGCTTCTAGCTATCTAGTTCTTATATCTTAAATTAACCCATTTCTATAAATCTATACCTTGCCACATGACTCGTGGCTTACCGGCGTCTTCACATGCTGCTTGTCATGGTGGTGGCTGGCAGTGTCTCCCTCCGCCTTCCTGTTCTCTCCATTCTCCTCCCTGTTAGTCCCACCTATATTTCCTGCCTGTCTACTGGCCAATCTGTTTTATTTATTGACTAATCAGAGCAACACATATGACATACAGACCATCCCACTGCACCCTTCTGTGTCTTTATCTTCCACATTTGATTATATCAGGCTATACAGATAATCCAGGACAGCCTCACTATTTTAGAATCAGATGATTACCAACCTTAATTTTACCTACAGCTTTAATTTCCCTTTACTATTTAACTTCACTCACAGATTTGTGTGATTAAGATATGGACATATTCGGGAAGGGTACAAGTTTGCCTACCACATAGAAAATAGAGATATGATTATGGGTAGTGATATAATCTTCTCTATGGTACATATTGCCAAAGTTATCAACATCATCTTTTCAGACCCTACATTCAATGCCAGGAAGCAGAAATAATATGGAGAAAAGTATATCCTGCCTAAGATAGCACATGGAGTAGGTTCTCCTCATACACTATGTGAATAGTCTATTATCTGGCTCTTCCCAGGTATTTTTCATAGTCTACATGGTGTTATTATCAAATTATTCTTTTTCCCCTTTGTTCCAACTGGTGAGTCAAAGTTTAAGCATCTTAATTCCTGTTTGTGTGAGGACCTTCCCTGTGTTTGAGTTGTCAATGAACTAAGGAACAAAACCTTTCAAGTGAGTATGTCTCTCCATGTGTGAGACTGACCTTATCCCTAACATAACACACACACACACACACACACACACATGCACGCACGCATGCACGCATGCACACACACACTCACACACTCACACATATCACATATCAAATATCACAAGCACACCACATACACAAACATATTCATTTCACCAGACTAGGAATCCACTGTGAACTAATGGAACAACTTTAGATAAAATCACTAGTCTATATGATCTCTTCAAGTCTCTCCCAATGCTGTGCTTCATTGATCTGCTAGAATTCAATATACTCTGGTATTATGTAAAGAAGCTTCTCCTGATCTGGCTAGATCAGTTCCTTCATGGCTCTATTGTTCTGCTGTGTACTTGCTTCACATGTTAAGTCAGCAAGAGACTTCAGTTTCCTTTTTTCCACTTGATTCAAAAGAGTATGAAATGTGTTCTGTAAATGATCCACAATATTGTTATGTGTATATTTGAAATAATTGAGTTGTTTGACATTTTTAATTATACTTTTTGGAATACAAGTGTTGTAATTAGATGATATGCTGTACATTAATGGTACCTGTCCCAACCTTACAGATTTGGGGGACTCTAAATAAAAGTGTGGCAGCTGGGTCCAGCCTTACTTGTCAATCTCCACTAAAGGGAACACAGCTGGAGAACTACAACACAGTCCCTAGGAAAACAAGAGATAGTCAAAAATGGCATCTTCAGTGGGAAACATTTGGTTTTTGTAAGTGGGACAAGATAGAGACATGTATTCCTAAAAGAAAGATAACTAATCTTCATCATATCAAGAAGGTTCAGAGGCCACAGGCCAGAAGAGTATTTTACTGGCACACAGGCATTATATAGGAAGAACAAGAGGCAGAGGACAGTAGCACATTCTTGAGTCAAATTAGCAGGATTTCTTTTGTAACACATTATTACCCAGGAACAAGAATGGGAAAGCACAATAAAGAAATGGATTGGACAGGCAAAAGAGAAAACAGGTTGTGCTACTTAGACATGCAGTGTGAGACTAGGGGCAATGACTGCGGGGGGCGAGGGGGGCACGTAAAACAACGTGATAAAGTTAATAGAGCAAAGTATACCGAGGGAATAAAAGGAATATGAAATTAATATACTTCATGTTTTACTTGTTTATATCACTTGTTGGATTTTCCTGTCAATAATATATAAGATGTATGAGAACAGGATAGTTTTTCATACCTCTAAATGCCCATCTAGCTCATAGTAGAAACCCAATTAACATTTCTGAGTAAATTAAGAGCTAGTGTTAATGGAATGTCTCTAAATATCCACACTAGATGCCTTACTATGCATCTGTAAGTGCTCTCATCACCTTACTCAGTTTAATTTTCACAACAGTGCTAACATAATCACTAGTACTATTTCAATTCTATAAAAAAGAAACAAGGTCAGAGGCACAGAAGTAAGTAGTAAGTAACTTACCTAACAAGAGATAGATACAAGATTCACCATCTAGGCTTATAGAAGTTACTTTTCCCATTGCTATGAGAAAAAACTTCTGGCAAAAACAACTGAAATAAGAGTTGATTTTGAATGACAATTCAAGGATAAGCCATCAAGGCACAGAATTCATAGGGGCCAGGAGCATCAGGTGGCTGATCACATTGTATCCACAGTCAGGAAGCACAGAGAGACGAATGCTGCTGCTCTTTTTGGTCCAGAAAACCAACCCATGAGATGGTGCTACTTGTGTTTAGGGTGGCTCTTTCCATCTCAAACAACCTAGAAACTCTCTGAAATGCATGTCTCCTAGGCGATTCTAGATTTTATTAAGGTCACAATCAATACTAACCATCACAACATTCTAACTTCCAAACTTGCATATGTCATTATGATCCTACCCAAGGCTCACAGATACTAACTAACCATTGAAATCAAGATGGTGCCCTTATCTCTTTACTTACACCTTTGGAACATATCCAAGATAAATTTTTCTTCCATCAGAATTTTACCAAAGATAGTCTTCTAAGATGTAAAAGAAGTGGGTATAGTTCACTAAGGATTCAGCAAAGGAAACAGACATCCCATAAAACATCACAAGCACCAAAACTGTCACCAACCTGCCACTGGCTCTTATTGGTTCTAGGGGCTGGAAGGGACTGAGAAAGGTAGCTGGGATCCATCTATATCCCTTTGGCTGAGGGTTAAGAGTTGAAGGTAAATTACTTTCATGCTAGGCAAATCCTAATCCACACTGCCCTAGATAGCTCCGAAATAGGGATGCTGAGGACATGCTGATAAAGCAATTCTAAGAACCTGATTCATAATTCATTTTGTGACCTTGTACAAGACACTTTTTTATATCATAGTTTCTTTATGATAGGGAGTGTCAGACCAATGGAAATCTCTTCAAACACATGAGCTCCACTTTGTCTCTTTTATATATTTCTCTTCCTGTATAGGTATTGGACTTTTTTTTTTTTTTTTTTTTTTGGTTTTTCGAGACAGGGTTTCTCTGTGTAGCTTTGCGCCTTTCCTGGAACCCACTTGGTAGCCCAGGCTGGCCTCGAACTCACAGAGATCCGCCTGGCTCTGCCTCCCGAGTGCTGGGATTAAAGGCGTGCGCCACCACCGCCCGGCAGGTATTGGACTTTTGCACGTAAAATTTCATTTCAAGCAGGGCTGGTGGCATATGTCTTTAATCCCAGCTCTCAGGAGTCAGAGGTAGACAGATCTATGTGAGTTTGAGGCTAGCCTGTTCTACATAGCAAATCCCAGGGAAACATGGTGAGATTCTATCTTCATTTCAAAGAAGGGTTCCAATACCAACAACTATGCTTGAAAAGGCAACAAATAAGGAAACAGCTCATTAGATTCCTTTCAGCTCACTTTAGGAATCTAAAAACATACTCTCTGTTCAATTAAACTTCTGAGAATTTTATACATGAATATAGTATTTTTATCATATCCACCTCTCTCTCTCCCCTTCCGACTCCTCCAATGCCCCCCAACCCCCTTTCAAATTTATGACCTCCTCTTTTTCATATTGATGTCACATATTATATATAAATAAAGTACACTAATATGCTGTGGATATTGCTGTATGCTGTGAATGTGTTGCTCTCTTTGATTGATAAATAAAGCACTGATTGGCCAGTAGCCAGGCAGAAAGTATAGTATAGGTGGGACAAAGAGAGAGGAGAATTCTAGGAATAGGAAGGCTGAGTCAGGTGTTGCCAGCCGCCGATGCCATGAGAAGCTAGATGTAAAAGTACGTGTAAGCCACAAGCCATGTGGCAACTTATAGATTAATAGAAATGGGTTAATTTAAAATATAAGAACTAGATAGCAAAAAGCCTGCCACGACCATACAGTTTATAAGTAATATAAGTCTCTGTGTGTTTACTTGGGTCTGAGCGACAGTAGGCCCAAGCCGGACTGGAGAAAACTCCAGCTACACTAATATTAATATTGGTATGCATACACATATACAGTGTGTGTGTTGTGTGTGTGTGTGTGTGTGTGTGTTGTGTGTAGGTAAAATGGAGATTATTCTATGGGTAAGTTCAATGTTCCATTCAGTTGTACTCTCTGCAGCCAAGGATGATTGGAAGAATCTATGAGAGGCCCTGCCAAGTTCCCCTGTGTTCCAGCTCTTTTTAGAAGCTGCTACAACTGTCCTCTTGTGCCAGCTCTCCCCACTGACCTTATGCTTTCCGAGCCTTCTATTCATGCTCTCTAAACTTATTGTAGTAGGTAGAACAAAAGAAACCCTCTACAAGTGTCAGTATTTGCCGAGACTTTGCTTTACATAAAGACAGTAGAAGATATACTGAGGTTTTCTTAACACGTGTTGATATCCATCATCATGTGTCTGTCTTTAGGACTTGGGAAGAGTTTGTCAGAACAAGTGAAATAGAAGGGACACATACAGCTAAAAAGTTATTAGTTATGTTACAGTTTTTGGATTGAGTGATGAGATTCTGGATGTTTATTATACTCTAAATAAATAAGCAAATTCAATGAACTATGAAAGCTTCATAAATGACTCCCTAGTCTCAAAATAATAGATATAAGAGGAAAACAACACTTATTTTTCTATTAACCAGAATGTCATCACTATAATTTATTTTCATTTATTTGCCAAAAACAAACTATTTAGAATAGGGTTCCCCATGCTAAAATCATGTTGCATCTCTTCAAAGCCTGTTTTATGTAGGGCCGCTGGGTCTTCCTTTCATGCTTTCTTGTTGGTATGGAGCTGACAACTATGTTATTCATAAATCATTTTGTTTGAAGGAGCATGATTGCTTGTTCAAGCCTTTTAGTACCATGACCATTAATAGGGGCAGCTTCTTTCTTGAATTATAAGTAAAAGAATGATACTCAGTTAGTTGAATTTGAATTTCATATAAATCACAAATAAACTTTACTGTATGAATTTGAAACATGCTTATACTAAAACTAATTTATTATGTATATTAAATGCAAATTTAATTGGACATCTATCTTTATTTGCTAAATATAAAAACCCTATCTCATACAAGTGAATACATATTTAATGACACTGTTGGATTTGAGCTGCAAGGACTGTAAGTTTTAGAGTGCTCATTTCTCTACTTAGTAACTGAAGCATTTTTGGTCCCTAAATTAGTAACTAAATAGTAAAGGTATCAATACTTCATGAGATCCATGGATATATTAAATGAGATTATAGTTGTACTCCTAAACACAGTGCCTAGTTAAATTTTACTTATCACTCATTGATTATTATTTTAAATAACTGTTACTATTACTGCTATGTATTTTTATCATTAGTATGGCTGTAAGCATTATTATTGGTCAGTATTTGACCAGTATTTGACATCATAAGCCCTCCATTTACATGATTAAACATAGAATGGAATTTTCTTTAGTATTTCCCCTCATGATAAGCACGGATCTTTGTGTTTCTAAGTACTCCCTGTGGTCCTCATCCACTAGCTGCCATTCTTTAATTAAAATAAAGAACTTTTCTGTCCATATGTTTTGAGGCCATTTAGAATTCCTCAAATCAAAGGCAGTGGTCTACTATGCTGGAGATGGTGCTAGAGATGGTGGAGTAAATGATAATCTTTGTAATGTCTGCCTCAAGCTAATGACTGATTAGTTGACTCAGTGAGTGACCCTAATCAACAGAGATTTAAATAGCATGTGTGGAAAGCAAGATATTACAGATATCAAGAACTTTATTTCTCATAATGTGAAGATATGATTTACACTGGTCTCTACTTGCCTACCCTCCTACTTTCAATGTTTCCTTTCCTTATGTTGTTTAATGATGTTACTATTTCTCTTCTCAGGGAGGATCCCAGGCCCTATAATTCTCTTCTCTAACCCACTCATTCCATCAACACTTATCCTTCTGCTTTCTCACTCATCTCAACAACTAATTGGACATATTAATTTGTTTCACCATGATAATGGCTTTAATGATTCTACTTAATCCTTCTCCCAAGCCACAGACTTTTCTAACACCATGAAATGAAAGAAATGAGCCTACCACTGGAATCTATGGTTTCATAGCAGATAAGGGAGACCAGGCAGGACCTCTTAAATCACATTGCATTATGCCTGTTATGTCTGCTTCGCATGAATGGAAGGGAGCAGTGGTGCAGATAATCTAAAGATCATTTCCACTTGGTTTGGAAATGCACCACACAGTGTTGTTGTAGCTGATTTGCTTTGCTAATTATGTTCTACTGAAGCTAATATTGAAATTGGTTCACATTTTTTAAGCTCCTCTGGGCTAGAAGAGAGAAGAGGCAGTGGCATGGCCCACTTTGAAATGAAGGAAAACTGACAATGATGAGAGGGCCCTGAAATTTTTCTATGTAGGCTAATGAGTCCACCAGATAAATGGAATAGGATCAAAGTAGAACTTGGCCAATTATACCTGGACAGAATAAGCTGCCAACTGCCTCCTGTGGTTAAGTGGCCACTGAAAGGTCAGTCATTCCCACAGCCTGTCCACAATCTAAAATCCTCTAAATTAGTACTCTACATGAAGGGTCTTTGTCATAATACAACTGTGGTTATAGTACCATATAACAGCAAGAATAACACCTTTTGAGGCAGACACATAGCAGTTAGTCTTTATAGTGGCATGACCACACTTAGGGGCTACTGGGCAACCATTGTGGGAAGATAAGAGCTTGAAGTGCCTTGGAGGTGAGCAGGGAGACTTGTAAGAAGACAACTGTCACTTCCTCCTTTTCTGAGTTTCTTGGCCACTGTAGACACAGATAATATGTAACTATCACCAATAAACATTTATCTTTCTTAATTATTTTCCTGCAGGGCAACTGGACTATTAGAGGACTCTACATATTTCTCTAGAGTCTTGCTTCTTATTTTTGGTTTGTTGTTGTTTGTTTGCTTGCTTGCTTGCTTTTGGACATGGGTAATTTAGAGATTAATTGTGCACTGGCTTTCTAACCTTACAAGCTGCCACAGGGGACAACTGACCTATTGAAATATATTCCTTTCTTTCTCATTGCAGTCTGCTCCCAGTTCTCCAGAGGGGTGTATGCTATCTTTGGATTCTATGACCAGATGTCAATGAACACCCTGACCTCCTTCTGTGGGGCCCTGCACACATCCTTTGTCACACCTAGCTTTCCCACTGATGCAGATGTACAGTTTGTCATCCAGATGCGCCCAGCCTTGAAGGGGGCCATTTTGAGTCTTCTGGGCTACTACAAGTGGGAGAAGTTTGTATACCTCTATGACACAGAACGAGGTAAGAAGATATATCTAGTTTCCTCTATGGGTATTCATGTGATAGTGATTTTCAAACATCATCACACATGTACTCCTTTCTTCCAGTAGATAAAGTTTAATTCTCCTTTAAATTTGTTTTCAGTATTCAAAATAAATCAAACATGAAAATTAAATCAATGGTAATTTTAGAACCTAATTTTCCAAGTCATATATATATATGTCCTCACTAAAAAGTGGCTTCAGATACACCCTTTAATATTATTTTTGTAAAAGAACTCATCCAGATTAACTTTATATATGTAAAATAAATCATTGGACACTATCAAATAAAGTTTTTGATCCAAAAAATAAACATTTCCACATACTACTATGCGTGTACATGTGTGATCTACTGTGCCATATTGTATATGGAAGCCCAATCTGTAAGGCTTCAGAAAATGAATCTTGTGAGACTATGATGATTGCCCTTCCAAGATATACTAATTAATATATTGAAACGTACACATTGTAATACAACTAAATGAACCCCCAAATCAAGTTGTTTTTTGGTGTTTTCCTCAATGAAACTGAGGGCCCTTATTATTATGACATTACATCAATGTTCTTAAATCAGTAATTTGCCTGTAGACTAAATATGGATAGATCTCTCTGACTCTATGGTTTCAGATTCATGGAAGGAGGAAACAAATGAAAGGCCTGTCTTCCTGGTCCTCAGGGTAGCTAAAGCAAAGCTTTTTCTGATTAACATAATTGGAAATGCCGGTTTGCTCCTGAGAAGCAAGAGTATTATTCACGTTCCTCTTACTTAGCTGCAGCGCCAGATAGTATCATGAAACACACAAACTCGTGTTTGCCTGGGAGACATACCAGCAAAGAGGGGTTGAAATTCACTAATCAGGATCAGGATCTTAGAGTTCTAACCCAAGATCTGATATGAGATAGCTTTCTGATCTTGATCAAGTCTCTGGTGCTCTCTTTACCTTGGTCTCCTCACCTAAAGTATGTCTCTTTTTTTTTTCTCTAAAACTCTATGAGTCTGTGATTTTTTTTTTTTTTGACAGCATACCAGACACAAGAAACATTGTATCTTGGAACTAATTGTAACTTAGATATTACCAGTGAGTTAATCTAGTGATTCTGTAAGCTACTATCTACCCTTAATGGTGTATTCTACCTCCAAGACTGATTCATATAAAATATAGTTCCAATAGGGGTGAGCAAAAAAGCAAAAATATCATTCATGTGACAATTCATGCTATACGAGATTCTGATTGTTTTAGAGATTGTAAAAAGGTAGCATTCCAGAAAAGTGATTTTCAGAGACGACTCCTTAGAGTAAATGGGTCTCTACAGTAGGATTTCCTGAGGAAGGGAAAAGAGCAGCACAAGGCCTAAACTCTAAACAAAGAGCTACCAAGTAGTCAGCCCTGAGATCATGTATATACATATAATGTTACAAATATTACAAATGTTACAAACATACAAATGTTACAAACATACAAATAATGTTACTTGGACTGAGCAGGTTGTGTTTATGTATTTGGGAATATTCTTATGTTATGTGACAAACAATGAAAGAGAAAGAGACCATGAATTTGAGAGACATCAGAACAAGGACAAGGGACAGAGTAAGGAGTTGTGTGTGTTCAGCAGAGCCTTGATTTGCTAGGGTAACAAGATTGTTTAAATGTTTAAAATTTTGAATTCACAATGTACTCTATTTTTAATGTATTTCCTTCCATTCAAAACACTGAGAGTGATTTAGTTAATTTCCATATATTGCATTAAATGCAATATGGAGCATTGTTGTTTTCAGAACTGAAGACTGAAAATCAGCAACTTCTCTCCTGAAACTCTTGTTTTAAATTAGAGATCATTTCTGTTAATGCTATAACTTCATTCATTCCAAAGAAGACGCATTACACGCATTCTCTCATCAACATCTATAAACAATCTCTGCTCATTAGATCTCTACTGTGAAAAAGAAAGCTTATGCCATCTAAGTCTGCTTCTTATCCTTCCTTTAATCCTTAAACCATCTCATTAAATAGTTTGAGCATTTCTATGGTCTGACAGCCAAAACAAACCTTTCTGATTGATATAAATCCATGTTTATCTCCTCTTTAGCTATTTACCAGGTGGGACTAATCTATTATGTTTTTGAGAAATACATTGCATAAACCTTAACATTAATGTCCATTTTGGAAAGCCTTCTCAAAACATTGTACCAAAAACTATCCAAAAATTTTAATAACTTTCTATTACCCACATGGGGAAAAAAACAGTATGCTTATGCATACTAACAAACTGAAGGACATAACCTAATGTGGAAACAGTCAGTGCAAAAAAACTGTAGAAACTAATGAAACACCAGTGTGTGTAAAAATTAGTGAGAAGAAAGAGGACGGTTGGGAAGGAGACTACAAAGATAGAGAAGAGCCATATTTTAGTCATGGAGTATGACCAGGAATCGTGGTAAAGAGAGTGGGTTCTACAGGGGGAAGGTATTGCAAGATTCTAAGCTGAGCAGTCAAACAACTTAATTTAAGCTTCTATAGTTAATAGATTGGTAAATGAAGGAAAATCAGTAGAAAAAAGACCTTGTGGTCTTTGTAGTCTTGCAGGTCAGAATGATGACAACTTGAACAAGGCTGGAGGTAGAGAAAAGTATAAGGAGTAAAAATGGTGATGCTATTTACTGAACCAGTTTTGAGGAGCAGGAATTTTGCCTCCCTCCAAACACCCAGAGAACCCTTTTGTCCACACCATTCACTTAGCACTTAACATAATGGCCTCTGCATTGTTACTTCATTTGGTCTGATATAAACTACCTCAACCCCTTTTCTCCAATGCAATACTAAACAGCTCTTTAAATAATTCAATAACATATTTTTCTGTGTTTGTTTAATCTAAAAAAGTTGTTTTTTATGATTAAGAAATTTTTTATTCATTTTCCATACCAAACACAGATCTCCCTCTTCCCTACCCCCACCTCTGCAACCTACCCCCCATTCCCCCATGCCCTCCTACAAGAAGGTAAGGCCTCCCATGGGGAGTCAGCTTCAATGATCATCTATTGGTTCAGTAATAAAATGATGAGGCATATTATAGCATCAAATAGAATTTTATAATACTTGAAATTACACTAGATGTGGAAGACAAAGAGAGACAGAAGGATCCCTGATAATTACTTTCAAATAAGCTTAATACACAGTGTTGTAACTGTTCTGGTTAGGTCCAGAGATGAATAAGAAGCCAAAGAATGGGTTAAACTTCAGAGGTCATTTAAAATATACGTTGCACAAGCATGGCCATTTTTCTCTGGTGTTACCAAACACTGAATGAATTTGAGGGATACACTGGCTCTGCTTTGATTTCTGTCTGCAGCGGAAGATCTGATTCAGGATTTGCAAGTCACTGCTTCACTTAGTTAATAAAATGTCACCTTGCTTCATTAACACCAAGTTAGAAAATATGCATTTGGTTCTATATACATAAAAGGTCAGTTCTTAGGAAAATTATGAGGTTGACTAAGTATGTCACTTACCCTCTCTATAACCTTTCCTTTTATTGACTTCTCTGTCCCTTGTTTACCTAGTGTTCCTCACTGTACATCTCTATGCCTGCCCTCCCTGCTAGGAGCAAAACTACATCTCTGCCTACCCTTCATCCACACCTTCACAAATCTTCGTGTCCTGTATTTTGTTGCCCTTGATTAATAGTCTTTCTCTGCTAATGACAACACCTCAGCTCACCAATTTATTCATGCCAATTTATATGGTTACTAATGACTTGGTGTATTCAGGAAAAAAAGAAATTTCTATTCAGGCAAGGAACTTCTGTAGAAATAGAACCTTAATCCAAAGATGGCTCACTTTTTATTATTATCACTTTTAATTGACACATAACTAGTTATGCATATTTATGAGAGACAATGTGATATTTTGATGCATGTATACATTGCGTAGTGATCAAAATTGGGGTAATTAGCATATGGGTCACCTCATCTATTTATCATTTCAGTACAGTGAACACACTCACAAAACTCCCTTGTAGTTATTTTTGAAACATACGGAATGCTGTTAACTATATTTATGTTTTGGGGCAACAGAACACTCATTCCTTCTTTCTAATTGTAACTGTTTACCCACTGACCAACAGAACACTCATTCCTTCTTTCTAATTGTAACTGTTTACCCACTGACCAACCTCTATCCAACTCTTTTCCCTGTCTCTGGTAACCACTATTCTATTCTCTGCTTGTACAAGTCAACTTTAATCCCGAGCTCTCAGGCTCCAAAAATCCAATTTGGGAGGTTGCTCACATATACACAGAAGATTCAAAAACCATTCCAAGAAAATGGCCACTTCTTCCAGTTATTACACATATTTTGGGGGGCAAGTGTTCTAAGTAGTAACACAATCTCCTCCACAATAGTGACACATCTGAGAACTGAAGGCACAGAATACCGGAGGCCTCTTCTTAGCTTCAGTGGGCAGAACACACGAAGATGAAAGAATCTGGCCCAGCTGTGACTGTGGACTTAGATAATGAGATAATAGTCTAGGTGCCCTTTGAGACAACTAGTGTCAACCCTCTTCCCAGTGTTCAATCAACTCCTGCTGTCTCCTGTTCTGAATCTGAAACTCCCTACTCAATTCCCAAGTAACTCTCTGAAAATCAACAGCCTTTTACCAGACATTGTTATCTTATTTTAAAGGTTGTGGCAGGAACTGGGGAAGCTATAACAATTATTCTGTTGGTCAACATGCAATTATTGAGTTTTCTGTAGCATCAGGTTACCCTAGCTCACTTGCAGGATTTTAAAGAAGCCGAGTTAGTCTCTGCCTCTGAGGAATTGACAATCCTACTGTGGAAACTGATTGGTTTCATGGCTCCAGGAAAAAACAAAAAACAACTGTTGCCATCCCTAGTAGTGATATTTGCATTCATCATCACAGCACGGACTTTGGCAAAATAATAAAGGTTCTCAGACAGCCAAGATGCTGGGGAAGTTTTAGAAGATCCCTGAGGTCTTGAGTAGTAAAGAGATTCCTAAGACAAGGAGAAAGAGGCCTTTCCTCAGAGGATTATGAATGTTTTCAGTGTGGTTGAATTTGAATTCTCCTGAGATGAGCAGAACTTCCTTTTCTCGCACCTTTCTGCATGCTGTCATGCACACTATATACATGGCTTAAGTTTGTAATACTGTTTTGCCAAATAAGGTACATAATCTTTCCTTTCACTGTCTCCTATTCCTTTCTCTCTCTCTCTCTGTTCCCGCCCCCCACCCCACCCCCACCTCCCAGAGCTGAGGACCAAACCCAGGGCCTTGCACTTGTTAGGCAAGTGCAGTGCTGTACACTGAGCTAAATCCCCAACCCCAAATACAAATCTGATTGTTCCATTATGCTTCCTACAGTCTAGATTTTACAGACTGAATCTTTGGGACAATTTTTTTTTGGTTTTTTGAGACAGGGTTTCTCTGTGTAGTTTTGGTTCCTATTCTGGATCTCGCTCTGTAGACCAGGCTGGCCTTGAACTCACAGAGATCCACCTGGCTCAGCCTCTTGAGTGCTGGGATTAAAGGCATGCACCACCACTGCGCCGGCCCTTCCCTCTCTCTCTCAGCACACACACACACACACACACACACACACACACACATGCACGTGCGCACGTGCGCGTGTGCACACGCGCACACACACACACACGGAGAACAAATCAGTAATCCTCATATAATACATGTGAGAGAATGCATGCTAGGCAAGCTTCTACCACTAAGGTCTATGCCTAGATCTCTAAAACTTTTTGTTTAGAAAATGTCACATTAAGTTGCCCAGACTGACTTTGAATTCACTTTGTAGCTCAGATAGACATGCACTCATGCTGGGGTATATCATATTTCAAAAATAAGAGCATCTGCCATTTCTTGACTTTGACAGTGTGTCCAGCATCATGGCCTCCTCCCAGTAACTGTGCGTGTGTTGAATAAAGGCTTGTTTACACCACCAAATAAAAGTGGGGGAGAGGTGCTGGAGAGATGGCTCAGAGGTTAAGAGCACTGCTTGCTCTTCCAAAGGTATATCATATTTTCAAAATAAGAGCATCTGCCATTTCTTAAGTACTTAATATATACTAGGTCTTGAGTTTATAGATTATCACATTTCATCATGGTAACATCTATACATCTCTACAGCTGAGGGAACCAAGGGAAAAAACCCTTTCAAATAATGGTTCTTAGAGTTATATACAACATCGAAGTAATAAAACTGCATATCACCCTAGGTCCTCCATACTACAGACTATGTGCTTTTCTCTGGCTGTCATACTGCTTCCCACTGTCTTAACATTTAAAAGTACCAGTTGCCTTTTGCTTCTTGTTTCCTGCAGCAGTTCTTCAAAGGACATGGTATTTCGCTCCTCTCTACTTCAGTTGTATCTGTGTAGATGCAATCCAGTTCTCAATTTACTTCTCACAGCATGGCGCTCACAGATAAATACAGTATCTTTTGTTGTTGTTATTTTAGTTTTGTTTTTGTTTTTGAGACAGGATTTCTCTGTGTAGCCTGGGATGTCCTGGAACTCACTCTATAGAGCAGGCTGGCCTCAAACTCACCTGTCTCTGCCTCCTGGGTGCTGGGATTAAAGGCACGCACCCACCACCAGTTGGCTTAAATACTATATCTTTTTTTTTAAAGGTTTATTTATTTATTATGTATACAGTGTTCTGCCTCCATGTATGTCTACAGGCCAGAAGAGGGCACCAGATCTCATTATAGATGGTTGTGAGCCACCATGTGGTTGCTAGGAATTGAACTCAGGACCTCTGGAAGAGCAGTCAGTGCTCTTAACCTCTGAGCCATCTCTCCAGCCCTTAAATACTATATCTTATGGCACCAGAATATCATGGATCAAGGTAGACAGAAAGAAAAAGACCCAAGTTAAAGAACAGAGGAGTCAAAAAGGTGGGAGCAGAGAAAGGACAAAGTTCTGGATGCAGGCAGAATGCAAGTTTTGAATGCACTGTTTTGATGAGGCCTGGATCTAAAGCAAAGAGAATTCATACACTCATCTCTGTGGCTAAGACAGATTCTAGACCTCAGAAAGACATGAACCTGAAAGTTCATACTGCTAAGGAGCTATGTCTGGTTGTGGCAAAAAGCAAGAAATGACCAATGGTTAGGTGTCTATCAAAGGTTGCCTCAATTTTCCAGCCATTCTGTGAGTAGCAGGTGTCTCCATCAAAACAAATCTTGGTTTTTGTTTTGTCTCATCTTTTTCTCATCCACTTCAAGATCTAGTGAAAGGATGCACAAAGGCTCCAATTCTAGTCATGTCCATTTGTCTTCTGGGAAAAGTGAAGGCAAGAGAGTTTTTATTGAAATTCAAGTTCCTTTTTTATATCGGAATAAATTAGGAAGGCCCAGAGAGTACATTAGCCTGTGAGAGACAGATACTAAATTCCCCTGTTTGAGCAGCAGTAATTGGGGTTGACAGGACCTAAGACAGTTGGTAGTTTCTACAGGCTACTTAATCTATTGTGATGAGTCTTCAACTATGAGAGCATCTTGAGAGCCTGTACAATAATACTAGTGAATGAATATTTGGACTGGATTGTGAATAAAAGACTGTACATATGTCTATAATGAGGGTTTCATTGAAAATGAAAATACTGGAGCTGTCATATTTTTAATACTTCGATTTGCACATCCTTGACTGCTTTGGGGCATAAAAAGAGAAAGTGCCGAGCAATTTGTTGTCAGCTCTTGAAATAAATTATCATTTAAACACTTCCTCTCCACAAAGGTTATTAGCTTAGTAGCTCCTTCATTCCTGGGGTTGGACTATCTGTAGGGGAAGAATAAAAAAAAATCACAAGACATTAAAGTATCCTTTCAAAAACTGAATATTAGTTACTGTGAAATTGTTCTCTTAGTAGCTTAACATATTTTTGCTGTAGCTCTCCAATGCTGCAGATTAGACTGCAGCAACTATTAATAAATACTGTCATATTTTACAGCTGTCATGCAAAGCTGAAAAAAGGCTTCGCTGTGATTAGATCCTGTTTACTGTAATATTTCCAGCTCCGACTCAGAAAGGCAGTTTTCCTATAAAGGTATTTCCATAAGTAGAATATTTTTCCATCAAATGACATGACTAATTTTAATATATCGTTAACTCCTTGGTGGCAGTAAGTTTGAGGTTGAATTGATTTCATAACCAGAGGTACATTCGTCTCCAAAGACACATTAAACCAAAATGTCAATTTTTTTTCTCTTGGGTTGTCCTTCATATGCAGAGATGGTACTCCTGTCACAAGATGTGCATTGAGTATCCCCCTCCCTCTTTAAAGGAGACGTCTACACTATACTACTCGCCTTCTTTTGCTCTTCCTTTCCTGTGACCAACTGCATTCTTTACAAAATGGCTAGTCAGGATTAAAAGTAGGAATTCCTTCAATAGACTAGCTAGAAACTGTGCTTCCTTCCCCAGAATGTCATCATTGGAGAATAAGAAATAAATCTTTCATTCCACCACCAGCAGCAGCAGCCTCAGCTGTTTGGAACTGTATTCACATCTTTGGGAAAAGGAAGTGACAGCTGGCAGAGTTGTTTTTTGCTCTGACCTTCCATTGCTTCATTGGGTTCCTTGAGGAATTAACCTTCAATAGCTGAATATCTAATTCTTAATGAATGAATGTTCTTTAGACCATTAGGGGCTAGCTGCAATTTGCTATAATTTCTGGATTTGAGCCTGAGAGGTTCTTGAAAATGAGACAGATTGTGTAGTAATCCTGCAACTGTGACTTTGAGGTTTGTCTCTTGGAGCCCTGTAGACATCAATTCAAGTGGGGGCACAGTATGGGAATTACAGAAGACAATGTATATAAAGTCATTAGCACCAAGCTGAACAGAATAACATGTTCAATGAATTTTAGCTCTTGTGATTTTATTATAGCTTCAAAACTTACCCCTCGTTGAAGAAATAAGGTTTGGCCCCTTAGGGGATATATGGCAGTACACAGACACATTTTAGTAGTGGGAAGAAGCCAGGAATATTGTTACACATGCTGTAATGTACAAGATAGCATCCACTCTCTCATCATGAAATTGTTTGTTACAAAATGTTTGTGATGAGAAGGCAGTACTGAGTCAAAGGACTGGTTGCAGGAACTCTTTGAGAGACTGTGAACCAACATAACATTAATTGACAGTTTCATTGTGCCTACCTTGGTGATAACAACAATGTTCAAAATGGAGTATTCTTTGAGTAGGAATAGTTTACATAATGGCAAGAGAGGTGGGTTAAGAGTAAGGCACACGAAACAACAATGGGTATGAAATAGCATAAGGCAAGAGATATATTGTGTGGTATGGATTTCAAGTTCTAAGGGAGACCAAAGAAGATAGAGTTCCTGATGGGCAGGCTAGAGTCATCAGGGCAGGCTCCATGGAAAAAGATATGTCTCTGAGCCCACAATGGAACTGCTTCACCTGGCAATGACTTACCTTCATTGTTAATGCCAAGCTGGCCTCTAGAACCAAAACAACATGGCATTCCCATCAACACTCTCCAACATAAGAGATCAGGACAAGACATACAATTAAAAAAATGAAAAAGGAGCACTGTTCCTTTTGCAAAATGGAAAGCAATTACAGGGCTGTTGAAAATAGGCAGTAAACAAAGAAAGGGAGGGCAATACTGGCAAAATTCCATTTTCTCAACTAATGCTCTAGTAAAAGTGCAATTTGCAGCAAAATCAACAGAGCTCTCTCCCCTTGTCTTGCAGTCAAACACGTTGTTTGGTATCAGCATGGCTACACAGGATGCCTCAACTGAAAAGAATTTACAAAAGCAAGGGAGACAGAGTATGAAGTGCCAATGAGGTTGGGGGGATGAATATGAGCTGCCAAGACAATTGTAGCAGGGGGCATTTACATGGAGCATAGCCTGTCCACTCTGCAAATTCTCTGTGGAGCACCTTAGTTCATGGAAGAAGAGGGACTCAAATAAAGACTACTTTACTTCCCTGTTTTCCTGGATTCATTCCAATCAATAAGTTGCCAGTGTCAGCTGCTGTCCGGCTTTGTCGACTCCACAGACAAGCTGATGAATTCTCTGGTGCTAACTGCCTCAGCGGGCTTTCTCGGCAGTAGAAGAGAGGCTAATTAAGATCATGTCAGGCAAGGAGGCTGACAGGTTATGTTCATGGGCCACACTGAGCTGTTAGAAGGTGTTTCAACTTCACTGCAGGCAGGCAGCACTTGGCTAGGCACTGATTTCTGAGTAGGCCTCCAGTTATTTCCATGTGTTCTTGCATTAACAGGCCTCTTTTTGTTAAGGATTTACATCCTTCTCCTTGGGGTAATTAGGTGCCAGTGTGTTTGCTTTCAATTGCATTACTCTGGCTCTCTTTCATTTGAATTTTTAATATGCTTGTAAACAAAGACAACAATTAATAGTCAGGTCATTTTCCCCTAGTAAATCATGGGTTCATGTGCTCTGTCTTACGACATACAGCATATAGAGGTGAGCTTAGGACAAATAAAGGAAACTCTACTTCTCGCAGAAGGTAGAAAATGGGAGAAGCATATGGAACTCATTATACCAAGTGGTAGATTAGACTGAAAATATAAATAGCTTCCCCTCCCCCAAATAAAGGTTTAGATAGCTTCATGGATGATAGATCTACAGTGAGTGAGTTATTAAGAGCAGGAGAGATGTTTGGAGGCTTCTCTGAACTAATGATGTCACAAATTACATAGATTTTTTGAGGTCATATTTACCTTCTCATAGACATACAGTCACATGGAATACTGGCATTCTGTCCCCTAAGATTTAAAGATTTAAAACATCTAAGAGGTATGCTTAAAACATCTAAGAGGAAGCTCAGAAATAGATGCAAGTTATCC
Organism: Peromyscus leucopus; assembly: GCF_004664715.2. NCBI lineage: Eukaryota > Metazoa > Chordata > Mammalia > Rodentia > Cricetidae > Peromyscus > Peromyscus leucopus. The sequence goes on from NC_051083.1 coordinate 107,616,492, forward strand.
AGGAACATTCTGTCTCCTTTCATATAATCAGTCTCTAACCACTGTCAAAGGTAAACACAGCTGGACACCCGACAGTTCAGGGCAGATTTTTGTCAGTAACATACTATTTCACTAAGGAAAGAGTTCAGCATAAACTGAACTCATCTTCAATTTGTACAAAAGAAAAAAAGTGAGTAAATAGGACCAGCTGAAAAGTTACAAATAACCAGAATGCTTGGTCCACGGGAAACTCATGCAGTTTTGATAAGTGGTACTCTCTGAAGTCAGGCTCCTACCTTCTGTTAGATGCTGGAATACACAGGCATTATATTTAGATATTGACTGGAACAAACAATAAATTCATTTTTCAGCCTTCAGTTCCTGGATCGGCATATTAAAATGGACCATGATCAACCTAGGAATGTGGCCTTGAGTCTTTAGAGATTATGTCAGAGTTTTGTTCAAGTTCTGCTAGGCCAAGCTTAAGATCCCCTCAAGTAGAGGTCACACAGCAGTCTGTCAAGAGGTTAATAAGGACAGAATCTTTGTCACCACACACCAAGAACACCCTGTTATTAGAGGTGAGTGGTCCAGTTAATGGCATTGAAAGAATGGATCATCAAACCAGAACTCTGGTTCTAAACCCATCTATGTCACCAAATAGTTGTGAGCAAACTCAAGTCACCTGGCATTTTTAGCCTCCAGTTTCCTCATCTGTAAAATGAGGGATGCAGTCTGTCATCCTGCAATTAAAATTGCCCATCAGTGCACTACTGGGGTTACATAAGTGAATGAAACAGAGTGCCTCTTCAGAATAAGCTCACAGTTTACAAAGACATCCTAGATATGTAAATCAACAAAATCTAGCATGAATGTTAAGTGCTGTAAAATCCTGGGAGCTACTATAGCACTTCCATGTATAATGAAACTAGAACTGCTTTCAAATGGCTACTTTTTTTTTATTTAAAATACCATTCAGTTCTACATATCAGCCACAGATTCCCTTTTTCTCCTCCCTCCTGCCCTCCTCTCCTTCCCCCCAACCCACCCCCCATTCCCACCTCCTCCAAGGCAAAGCCTCCCCCGAGGACCAGGGTCGACCTGGTAGACTCAGTCCAGGCAAGTCCAGTCCCCTCCTCCCAGACTGAGCCAAATGTCCCTGCATAAGCCCCAGGTTTCAAACAGCCAACTCATGCAAAGAGCACAGGACCCGGTACCACTGCCTAGATGCCTCCCAAACAGATCAAGCCAATCAACTGTCTCACCTATTCAGAGGGCCTGATCCAGTTGGGGGCCCCTCAGCCTTTGGTTCATAGTTCATGTGTTTCCATTCGTTTGGCTATTTGTCCCTGTGCTTTATCCAACCTTGGTTTCAACAATTCTCACTCATATAAACCCTCCTCTTTCTCGCTAATTAGACTCCCGGAGCTCCACCTGGGGCCTAGCCGTGGATCTCTGCATCCAGATTCCTCAGTCCTTGGATGGGTTTCTGGCACGACTATTAGGGTGTTTGGCCATCCATCACCAGAGTAGGTCAGTTCCGGCTGTCTCTCAACCATTGCCAGCAGTCTATTGTGGGGGAAGAATCAAATGACTACTCTTACTGGGAGTTGAATATTCAAATAACTATCTACATCGACTTTTTTAACTAGCCAGGCATTACTCAGAACATCCACATGTTTCCATTTTGATAATCCCTTAGTGGTCAACCTTTAGCCTTTCAATGTCCTTTGAGACAGGGAAGAAAAGGAAACAATGCCTAGTTGATAGAATGGGATATCTTATTAGATCTCAAAATTCTTCCAGGTAAATTTCCATACCAGTGAGTACCATAAGGCACTTGTAACATGTTTTCTTCTGACCATGTTTGCTGGGTTTCTCAACAGTGGCCTTCCTACCATGCAAAGCCTGTTCTGCCAGCACCCTCTCACATCATCAAACATGCTCCCCTGGTCATTTTCAATCTCTAGGTTTCTTAAGAATGAAAGAAATACCTCTTACTAAAAATTGTATGGCAACTTCTATAATTAAAGGTAAAGAAGCTTTGTTTCTTGAATATTCCCAAGTTTCTTTAAAGATTCAAAATGCTTCACTAGGCAGAATTTTACAGAGGCTCTAACCCATTCCCAATTCTGGATCTCTACATTTAATTTCCCCTTGACCATTTACTTTGATGCCCTATCTAGACTTCTTCTTCTCCAGAAAACCCTTCTGCTCCATGTACTTTTCCAGAAATCTCATCTTTGAATCTTTTAGATTTATTTTATGTGTATAAGTATTTTGGCTGCATGTATATATGTGCACTGTGTGTGTGTGTGTGTGTGTGTGTGTGTGTGTGTGTGTGTGTGTGTGTGTGTGGTGTCTGAGGAGGTCAGAGAGAGTATTAGATCCTTTGGGACTGGAGTTATGGGTGATTGTGAGCCACCACGTGGGTGTTAGGACTCAAACAGGGTCCTCTTAAAGAATAAGTGCTCTGAATTACTGAATCATCTTCTACATTCATGAAACCTCTTCTTTGAACTTTCCCCTATCATCTCTCACATTCCATTACCATAAACTCCTCTATACTAGTACTCTATAATTGTGAATGTTTCAATATGCCACATAGAAGATATTCATTACAGCTTTCAATTTTTTGCATGTAGTGTTTTTCTTTCTGTGATTTAGATCCCTCACTCAGTTTCCCTCCAAACTACACACACACACACACACACACACACACACACACACACACACACACACACACATGCACACGCACACCTATCCACATAAAAATCTAGAAAATGTCTTATCCATCAAAGTCCTGCTCAAATGTATTTCCATAAGCCTAGGTTTCTGCCTACTGCCCTCTGCCCTCCTAGTTCTTTGTCTATACCTTTAATACAGCATTAAGCAGAAAATGGTATTATTATTTGTTTACATATTTGTCTTCTGAACAATACTGCTAACTTATTGAAGATGAAGTTTCTGTCTTATTCATCTCTGCAAGCATCTCTGTATTAAGTGATAAATAAAATATAGTGACTGATTGTTAGAATTAAGCAAATGAATGAGTGAGTGAAAGAACTTTAGCTGAAAACAAAATGTAGAATCACATAGGCTTTGAAGACATAATGAGGAACATGGACATGTGTTTACTATGCAGTTTTGAGTAGAACATGTTCTCAGATCATGCATTAGATAGTTATCTACTCCTGTGTACTAGCCTGATATGATTTTTGAGTCCTCTTGTGACCCAACCTCTGTACCAAATATACCACTTCCCTAGCCCAACCGAGAAGCAATACAGATATTTGAATGCTAGCAACCTTAGTTAGAGACTCTAGGTAATAGGCAGATTTTCAAGATTCCAAATGGTCCCTGAACCTCAACCAATACAAAGGCCATTAATTGTTGAGGACTCTCAAGGGCTAGGATGTAGCTGTTGCACTATTTCATGCAAAACCACATGAATTCTCTGAAGATGAGAGTAGAATGACATTAATCTCCACATATCCAACTATAAAACTAAAGAAAGAAAATTACTTCAAAATCTCTGTATAGGTAATGCTACAAACACAAAAAATGATGTGAGCCAACATAGTCAGTTCTTGGTTATCCAGGTAAGAGGCAAGCCGGGCCTTGACAATCTAAAGGGCATTTATGTCAGAATAAAAGAGTGTCTTATGGAAACAGATCTTCTTTTTTTTTTTTTGGTTTTTCGAGACAGGGTTTCTCTGTGTAGCTTTGCGCCTTTCCTGGAACTCGCTTTGGAGACCAGGCTGGCCTCGAACTCACAGAGATCCGCCTGGCTCTGCCTCCCGAGTGCTGGGATTAAAGGCGTGCGCCACCACCGCCCGGCAGATCTTCTTTTTTTATTCTAACATAGTTAGGCTTGCCTGAACATAGAAAATAAGGAAGATATTCCAGGGAAAGGTACTTTTAGGATGTCACTTTGATTATAAATTTCCCACAGGAATTAACAGGACTTTATAGGATATAAAATTATGGTCAATGAAACCAGAATTATTAGTTAGGAGAGGTGGAGACAAAAATGAGGTAGTATCAAAACATCCAAACAGAAAAAAACATACAAATGCTGGTCAGTACTATACTTGAAGTCATAAAGATTAGGAGATTCAAATAAGGAGCAAAGAAAATGAACAATAAACATTTATAAGCCTGATATGTTTTGCTAGATTTGATATAAGACATTTTATTCCTTAAGAAACTCAAGTTGCATCAAGTGTGAAATTTCCAGGATTTTACAGCAAAGCACAGACTTACTCCAAAAACACACTTTGTGCTACTGAAAGGCTGAGCCAAGGCTCCAAGCTTAGTCAGGTTACCTTCTCTCTTTAGAAGCTCCCAGCAGAAGGATATTCCTGCTAAATATGCCAAGAAAGAATCACTGGTCTCCACTGGGCACAAAACATGGAAGGGAACAGGACAGTGCTATTTATTAAAGCTATCCATTCGTTCATTTTTTTTACTCCTTTCAATAACATAAAGGTGTCACGATTCATTGACAAACTGGAATTTTTCATAAGAAAGAACTACAGTTTTATTAAATGACTTTTTAATCCATCTAGCACAGTACTAAATAGTAACATTAAAATTTTTATTAGACCCGTCAAGCTGGAAAGGCTTTGAAAGTTCTTAAGTTTGAGGTCTGGCATTCTAAAAAATGAATCAGTCCCATATTTTGTCATGTTCATGAGTCTTCTAATCTGTAATTCTACTTTAAAAAGCAGTATTCTAAAAAATCTAAAGGCTAGTCCAAGATTTATCACATTAAGTCTTTTCTACCCTGCTTCAAATATTTTATCTGCATATATATGTATATGTATACATATTATACCCTTTCTCATAGGAATAAAGGAGAATGACACTATGTAAGCTAAAATCAAATGCTGAGTATGACCAGGTCATTTCTTAAAGTTAAAACAACAGCTCTGTAGAGTTAATGCAACTTCCCATGTTCTTCATGTATTCACCTGCTCGGGAAATTCAACCAGTTCTACCCATAATTAACAAGTCAATGAGGAAAAATCTACAAATGATTATCAGACAAGGGATTCCTACAATAAACATCTTGGGCCATATCATGGCTGCCAAGAAAAGCCACAGGTGCTGGGTTCTATTGCATGTGTGTTTCCTCACTTTCAAAATGGATGACATGATTGTCCTTAACTCATAAGATTGCTATATGTGTTACACAGGTAAAAGGTACCTAGAATGGTTCCTGGCACCTGGCTTCTGTAATTGCTAGCTATTGTTATTGAGCTTTTACCAAGGCCACAGGCAAGTGGTGCTTCCTTCAACAGAGAAAGAAGAGCCTTAGTGCCTGAGCTCCCCTAGACCTGTACCACAGTGCTATGTCGCCATCCTTTCAATGTGCTAATTTTGGCTCTAGTCTATCAGAATCAGAACCTGTTCCCATGAAGAGAGCTTGGAAACTCACAGAAGATGGCAGATATGGCTAAGGGACAATGGATTTAGACATGACATTTGTATAAGTGCAGACGCCATCAGGCCCAAAGGAAGGAAGCCTGTTTTTGGAATTGCTAGACTGATGATCAGGAAGTAGAGCTTGTTTTTTTTTTCCTGTTGTCCTGACTTCATAGCCAGCCTTCCATCTGTTCTACATATTACTAAGAGTAAACCCATTGATAAAAAAGTAATGTGGTTAGAAATGTTCAGACCGTTTTTTTTTTTTTTTAGGGTTTACTCAGCATGTATTTTAGAGAATAATAAAGCAGAAATGGTATTCTCTTCATTTATATTAGCTAGAAATGCCTAAGGTAACTTAACCTGAGCAGATAACTTCTTTAGAAAGTACTGTAGTCAGTGACACCGTTCAAAATATACAATACATTCCTTTTTAACTAAGCTGAGAGGGCTCAGTATGTCTTTTCTGACTTATTTTTAAATTCTCTAGACTATAGTACATAATAAACCCTAGAAATTGGAAGTAAAGCTCAGTTTGCTATCTTACATTTATTTGGCTTAAGCTGCTGCATATTAGAAATTAGGAGGAATTAAATTAGAATCTAGTTTCAAGTTCCCTTCCAGATTTACCCTTTGCCTACAGACCAAGTCCTTGAGGTTATTGCCAAGCAGTTGGATGGACCCAGACATCTATGTCATCTATGTGTATGAACCCGAGGGGGAGGCTATGATAAGAAATAAAAGAAGCTATATTAGAGAACATGTAAAGTCTGTACTCATTTTATGGAGATCAAGTAATGGATTATTTTGTGGTGTTAAGGGTGAACAGATTAAAAAAGATACGTTACTAACTATCCTCATTAAAGGTCGGGAGCCAATATCCTCCAGACTGTAGCTTCTTTCATCACTTGTTCTTGTTTGATTCTATTTCTCTGAGACTTGGTTCTTGCTCTGTAGACCAGGCTCACTTCATACTCCTGAGTGCTAGGATTCCAAGTAAGCACCATTATGCCTGGCTTTGTAGCTTGATCTTAAGGATTGGTTCCACCAAGCAAATGTCCAGAAATCTATAGTACACTAGCCATCTTTTCCAAATTCCAAGACAAGTGGTCTGAAAATAGCTTTGTTTATTTAAGGCAAATCTTAGGATTCAGTTTTCATGATGGTATTGATCAGCTGTATGAAGTTGAGCTATAACCTCTTTGTGTATTTGTAAAATCCCAATGGTTATAGTATCTACTTCTTTGAGCTGCTACAAAAATTAAATGAGATACTATGAGCATGCCTAGCACAGTATCTGATAAAATGAAATATGCTCAATAAGTGGTAGCTGTTATTGCTGATGATAATTATTAAAGTCCTTCAAAAGCACTGATATTAAACTATAATTACAAAATACAGCAATCACCTTCATAAAAAAAGAAGGAAGACACAAACTTTGGACTGTCACAGAAAATCCTAGGTGTTTTATCACTATATATGTTTTCCCTCAGTTTAACAAAGTATCATAAACGAAATGGTGGGGGAAAATACAAAAATAGAGGCAAAGGCAACATTCTTGACCCCATAATTCCCCATAGCCTCTGATAAACTATCAGGAGCTCTAGGGATCTGATTTCTATTCCTAGCACCTATCTATTTTGCTCTCTAGGTGTTCCAATATGAAATTAGCAAAGTATTTTCATACACTATTTGCTTTCATGACCTCACCCAATATGTAACTTTGAGATAAAAATGTTTCTTGATGGGAGTCTATTGAAATGGAAGAACATTTAGTTATTCTAATTAATATTGTTCAAAATAAAACCTACCATTTTCTACTCCAAACAGGAGAATGATTTGCTGGAGGTTATACAGCTAATAAAAAAAAATCAAAGCAAGCAGGACTGGAGCCCGAGTTTCCAAACACCCTATCCAGAAATCTTTCTTCTCCATCAGACTGCCGTATACCTTTAAGGCAAGGGGTTATTTTCCTAAGGACCATGAAAGATTCAGGCTTGGGGGAAAGTCTAAGTGCTAATGAATAACCAGTTCCTCAGACTAATATCTACCCTTGATGGAGCACTTGTTATGTGCCAGGCTCTGCAATAAGCCTCCAAACTGCATCCTAGCCCTCAATCTTTAGAGCAGTTTTAGCAGAGAAGAATTGCCATGGTTCTCCTTTTACAGATGAGGAAGTAGAGGCGTGGAAAGGTTAAGTGGTTTGCTCTCCCATCATTCTCCTAGGAAGTGATGGAACTAACAGTGTGCATTCTGTTTCCTCTTCTGTTTAAAATCTTCTTCCCACCTCTCCACACTGACAGCCACCTTCAGCTCTCCTATTCACAAGGAAGAGATGGTATTTTAAAAGATGCTTTAGGGCAGAAAGATAAGTGGTACTCTCTCAGTTCCTCATACTGACAGAAGAGAGAGGTACACAAAGAAAGCACATCTTGCCTATTTTGAAAGCCGAGAATTTGCAGCTCTGAAGGGGACACAAAGTCCTGTAGAGAGGACTTGGGCAAGGGGACATTCTCTCTCGACTCCTCATACCCTGGTCTCTAGTCAGCTGGTGTCAGCCAAACTGAAGAGTGAAATCACATTTGTCAATTTTTAGTTTCGTCCACTACTGAGGTTCCTAGTCACATTCCCACTTACCCACATCCATCATCAGAACTTCCCCGTTTCCTTTATCAAGAACTCTACCAGACAGATGGAGCCACATCCAGGTGCTGGGGCTGAGAAGGACAATGGTCTCCATCTCAATGTCATTTCCTGTCTTATGAAGCACCTAGCTGCTCTTCAAGAGAACCCAGGTTCAGTTCTTATGACCCACTTGATAGCTAGTGACTATCTGTAACTCCTGTTACAGGGGATCTGATACCTTCTTAAGGCCTCCATGGGTAATGCATATATGTGGTACTCTGACATACCTGCATACAAAGCACCCATACACATACAATAAAAATTAATATCAAAATATTGAGAGGTGTCTTCTGGGTCTTTATCTTTAAGCATCTAAACAAGGGGAAGCAGGGCTGGTTAGGAAGGGTTGTCATGACTAACTCACTAATTATTGAAGTTGACCATTTTCATTTTCTTGTCATCATAAATCTTCCCCCGAGGATACAAATCGTTGCAAATCATGCTAAAGACAGGAAAGGTGAAGCTCCAGTGAACACTTAGGCTGGGAAAGGGAAAAAAATCAGTCCATTATTTTAAGATCTCTTGAGATGCTGTAAATACACAGGCAACACAGAACAAAGATCCCTTTTTCCCCCCTTACATTATTTATGGGCCATCTAAAAATTACATTCTCGTTCTCTTTCCAGCACTGAGAGAAACATGCATATTCATGATCTGATAAATATTTAAGTGGGATTTATTTAAATGAGAGAGACCATTTACAAACATTCCCTGGCTCTCAGATCTTATCCTGGGCACACAGAGGGAGGATAATTCCCTCTGGTAGATTCAAAACCTCCGCTGGCCACCTGTCCCCAAAACTTGGAGCTCTTCCTTGAGAACTGGTGAATGTCACGCGCAGTATTTTAAGGGAACCTTCTGTACCACCTCACTCCAGTCCTGCCTTCCTATTGTGAGATCATGTCATAGGATCTGTCATTGGCAAAATTCTGTGGCTGGAAGTTTATAATGAGGGGTACAAGTTCAGTCACAGCTTTCCTTGGTGTGACTAATAGCCACCCTGTCTGTAGGTATAACCCTCCACACTCTAGGAGGATAGTTATAAGATATACTTGGTAACTTAGACTACTTGACTGTTAAACAAGCATTTTGATGTTTTGGAAGCATTTTATTAGTGGACTAGCAAAATGGATCAGCAGGTAAAATTGCTTGCTGTCAAACTCAATGACCTGGCTTCTATTTGTAACACCCACAGTGGAAAGAGGGAACTGACTCCTGAATGTTGTCCTCTGCCCTCTGCACATATATCATGGCATGTGAGCACATGTACTTATATACACACATTCACATGTGTACAGACAATAATAATAAATAATTTTAAAGAAGAAAGCAAAGAAAAAGGTGTTTTGGTAATGCCCTGTTTTCCAAGGATTTTATACATACTATGCTTTCATTCCCTCCTTTCAACAATCCCGTTAGACTTTTAAGGTAAAAATCATTCTCTCAGTCTTAAAGATTTTTTTTAAGTATCAGAAAGGTGCTGTTTGCCCAAAAGAAATCATGCAGCTTGTAAGCTGCAGACTTAGAAGCTGAACACACGTCTGACTCTAAGATATGGGATTGTAGACTACCTCTGGCCTATGAGAGTGCTGGGAAAAAAAGCATTGCTAACGAAACTAGAAAGCCAGTGCTGACATATCAATGCTGCAACTACAGGAACAGAGAGGCAGCCCCTCTTCACTGCTGTTGTACAGTAGATACTCTTTGTATGAGACAAAGCCTGGGCTCTCTATTCCAGTACCCATTCTTAGGTACCAACTAGACCTAGTTGTAGGGCAGTTTCCACTTTCCCAAAAGAAATTCATCTATTTTATGTCTCATTTCCACAGTTTATGAAATGTTCATTGAACTCACCTACTAAATTAATCTGGGCTAGGGAATTGCATGCTGGTTAACATCTCACTGTATAACTTATCACAGACAATAGACATGTATTGACAGCAGTTTTTAATTACTTAATTCAGGAACACTGTACATGACTAGGATTGCAAGTAATGAGCCAGGCCAGTGGAAGAAAAAGCACTGGGTTTCTCCAGTCAAATAGTTTCTACTACCTAAATGGCTATCCAAACTACCTAATTTAGGCTTGCCAGATAAAATGTAGGTATCCAATAAAAATTTATTTTCAGATAAATGAAAAGACATATTCTTCTATTACAAGTATAACCTAAACACTTAAACTAAAATAATGTAATAACAAATTTACTCATCTTTGTCTGTTTGTTACTATATCTGACAATACAATATTAAATCAAAGTCCTATTCTAAGGAGAATCACCATCCAGATATGACTATTGGGTATCTGCTGGCTTATGACACTTGCCTATGACTAATTACAGAGCACAGGGCTGAAGGAATGAGGGTTGTGAGGGAGGAAGAGATAAGACAGAGAAAACTATCACATTGTAAGACTAGTCCTTGTCACCTCCATATGACAAACACTGCAATGTCATTAAACCATTACACAACAGAACTAGCTTGATCTGCCTCTCACTACCAAACTTCCAACTTGGTGTGCTGTTTTCCTCTATCTTTTTCTGCCCTTTGATATATGAAAAAGAAAAACATATTGGCATTGCCAGACTCTGTGTTCTCTGGGAGTGATCTGCGCCTCAGAAGGTACATCACAAGCAAACAGCAAGTCAGGCTGCAGGGTACAGCCGAACCACTGCACAGACATCAGAGCTGCCCAAATGGAATTAAATGCCAAGCACAGACCCCGAGAGTGACAGTGGGAAGAGTTCCATGACCAAAAGAAAATATATTAGGAAGTGGAGTAGAGAATGCTTACAGGCCTAATTAACAATTTGCACAACATCTAAATTTAAGATGTTGCCAGCATCAGGCAACTTTGTGGATTCACACTATAGAAGCCAAGCTGGACCCAAGGGAGGGGATCAGACTAAACTCTTGCTAGTCAAGTTAGTCCAGCAGCTGAGGCATCTACCAAGACATTGAAATTTAGAAACTGACAAAATTAGAACGCCAACAGGGGGCTGGCTCACATGCAAGACAATTACAGAGGCTGAGGAGTGTGAACTCCAGAAATGAAGCCATTGAATGGTAATCATAATAGTGATGATAATGACAAAAATAGCTGAGCTTACTGAGAGCTTATTACGTGCCAAGCGCTGCACTCTGTACTTTACAGGAATTGACTCACTTAATCCTGACAACAACCCTATGAGGCTTGTCACCCACATTTTATGAGGTGCAGAAAGATTCCATAACTTGCCTAGATTCATGCAATTATTGAATCAGAAAAATCAAACCCAGGCAGTCAGGTGCCAAAGCCCACATATTTAACTTCTAGGCTCCCCCATTGCTCTAATCTGGTCTTTTTGTTTGCTTGTTTGTTCACTTGCTGCTTTGACTTTTTTTCTCAGAGTCTTGCTTAACTAGCACAGAGCTAGCTATGTAGACCAGGCCAGCCTTGAGCTCAAGGCAGTTCTATGTCTGCCTCCCAGGTGCTGGGATCTAATCTGTTCTTGAAGAGATTTTCCCAAACTTGGAGAAGAATTAAAAAGACCTTCCCAACACCTTTACCTAGGTCTTCTTAGCACAAGGGATACCCAGTCAGTCAAACAGAAAAGGTATGTTATGGGCCTAGAGCAGAAGTAGCCTTAGGGGCTACTTCTCAGCCCTACCATGCTCTCAATGAATTAACAACCACTGGTCTTTTGTCAGTATAGCAGAACTAAGATTTTAGGGTTCAACTTTGGTCCTTGTGGTGTGAAATAGAGCATGCTTATCTGCTGGTTCTTTGAAAGTTTTGAGGGATCCTTGGAATCATGTAAGTCTTCTGATATCTTAGTTTATCTTAGTTACCTTTGAGGCTCACACCCAGATCTTAATAAAACAAATGAAGCTATTCTAACTTGCCATTTTTCACATAAGAAGACATAGACCAGAAGAAGAAAAACACTCATCCTAAGGTCACACAACAGCTCATGGGCTGTCTTTCACACTCAACCCAGTTCTTCTCCATCTACTATCCAAGGATACCTTTCTGGAGAATCTAAATGGGTTTGTTCCAGTATTCCATATTCTTTTTCTTCTAACACATATGCTTTTTGTTCAAGAATTTCCTGGCTTAAAGATTTCATGGTTCATTTGGAAAACTTATTCCTCTTCTTACAACATACTCACTTCCCTTAAAATCACGTCTTTAGTCTCTTCTACAAACTCCTATGCATACATGGTGACTTTCAGAATATTATATCATTAAATTGACAGGTACGGCTGCTCTTCTATATGAATTGAGAAACCTGGGACCCCTGCTTCTTTCCTCTCCAACTCAGTAGCATATCCACTGCATTCTAATCACAGTGCATGGATGTTATCTTATCTTCATAGTAATCGTATGGCCCGGGCAGATTATTTGACCTGTTTTGCAGGTGAAGATCTAAGGTTCATAGAGCTGTAGCTAGAGTTTTCCTGCCTTGCCCACAGTCAGGACAAATCTTTGTCACCTGCCAGTCCTACAGCCGCTCAGACCCAACCAAGTAAACACAGAGAGTTACTTATATTGCTTACAAACTGTATGGCCGTGGCAGGCTTCTTGCTAACTGTTCTTATAGCTTAAATTAATCCATTTCCATAAATCTATACCTTTCCATGTGGCTTACTGGCATCTTCACATGCTGCTTCTCCTGGCGGCGGCTGACAGTGACTCCTTCCGCCTTCCTGTTCTTTCTTTTTCTCCTCTCTGTTAGTCCCGCCTATGCTTCCTGCCTAGCCACTGACCAATCAGTGTTTTATTTATTGACCAGTCAGAGCAACACATTTGTCATACAGAACATCCCACAGCAAAGAGCTTAAGTGATTCCTAAGATTCCACAGCTTATAAGTGACACAACTGGAATTTAATCCCAGTCTACACTTAGTATCCATGCTCCTAGTCTTCACTCAGTCCATTCTAGAGTAACTGACATGCTGCTGCTGAAGAAGCACTTTCTCTAAGCTCTGATATTACTGTGTTCTTCTCTACTGATCTTCAAGCTACACTCTCTAGTACAGTAGCTAATAGACACATATGGCTGTTTAATTATAACTCTAAACAAGTTATAATTAAATGAAATTTAAATTGTAACTCTTTAGACTCACTAGCCACAAGGCAAGTACTCAAAAGCTATGTGGAGGTAGTGGCCACAAAATTGGACAGTATAGAAGCTGGAGAGATGGCTTAGTGGTCCACATTACTTGCTGCTCTTGCAGAAGACCAGAATTTAGTTCCCCAAACTCGGGGCAGGCTGCTCACAGCCCCTGGTAAATCCAGCTCCAGGGAATCTGGAATCCTCTTCTTACCCCCACAGGCACCTATACTGATATACACATACCTAGACATAATGATTTTTTTAATAAAATAAATCTTTTAAAAATTGGACAGCACAAGGACAGATTGTTGCTATTATTGTAGACACTTCTATTGGATCATGTTTCTGTAGACACTGAAATTTCAACTCCTCTGCCTAGTGTGTCAAGTGCATCATGATCTGGTATCTACTAGCTTTTCAGCACAAAGACAGAAAAAAAAGAGTAAAAAAGTGAAGCTGCAGAAAGGTGTGGGAGTCTGAGGATGGAAACCCTGCCATGCTTCAGCAAACAAGTTAGGCCAAATCCTATTGTATACAATGGATTACTTCCCTGAAATAGATAGAGACCAGTGAACATTGATACTAGGCTCAAACATGCCTCTGTGAGAAAGCCTGAGAGAGAGAGAGGTCTTAACATCACACTGGTGACTGGGTGCTCTCCAGCAGTGACAAGAAGGATTCTGATATGTACATAAAGTACCTGACCTTTGAAATGGAGTCACAGAATCCACGATCAAATCCCAACTCTGCTAATTATCAGTCACAACTTTGCTTATTATTAGAAATGTAACATTCACACTGTTGCTTAGCATTATCAGGCTTGTTTTGCTGTCTGTAAAACAGTCAATAATACATATTCTTCTTAGTTTTGTGCTAACTATGATAATGAGGCAGGTGTGATAATGGTCTGGGCTTAGACTTCAACACATACTCTAAGTGATTGTGTGGAGCAGATGCAGTTCAAACTCTTTGAACCAGATGATATCTGAAGTTCCTTCAAGCTTTGAAATTCAGACTCTGACCCACACTAAGATAGGTCAGCAGTCAGTTTCGACAAAATACTTAGGAAGGTCCTCACAGCACACTGCAGGTTTCATAAGTAAGCAATGATTCGGTCATTATGAATAGCTCTGATTTCCACATAAAGCTGGCTTTGAGAGACTACAGGGTTCCTCCCCACCAAACAATGGATGCTCCCAGAATCCCTAGTTTGAGACTATAATACCATGGATATTTATTAGTCTCAAAATAAGTCATTTAAAAGAACCAGTGGATTTGGGATTTTGGTATTGGCTCAAATATTGTTCCTATCACATGTAATTGCTTTACTCCAGAGAAATACAAGATTTAAAACAGCAGACAGATGGAAGTACAGAGATATGCAAGATGAAGAGGACAGAGAGGAGCTAGCAAAGGAAAAGAGAGATGGGAGGAGAATATTCTGATTAATTCAGATAGCATCTTGTCAAGCCCCAATAGAATAGCACAGCAAACTGTCTTTTCTGGCACCTTAATCCTCCACAGACTTTTCTATGACCCAGCTTTTCTTCCATATCAACAATGTATGCAGACCTGGCATTCCACCTCATGGCTCAGGAATTTTTCAAGACCCTGAAGTGCCTCCTTAAATTACCAAAGAAAGATACAATTTTGCTCAGCCTGGTGCAATATTATTACTTATATTTTGCTTTATTTTTACTCCATGGAAATTACAAAGTCCTATCAGGTGAATATAGAAATATACTCAACACTATTTGATGGATCAAGACACTATTCCCACGGTGCCTAAAACTGAACTTTTATAAGACTGCATGCGTTTGTAACTCCATCTTTCAGCTGAAGGAGAAACATCACACCACAGATTAGGAGTTTCTGCTCCACAAACAAGTGGTATAATACCAGAGGAAAAAAGCTCCCAGGCCAAAGCAATCATCACCATCTTGATTCCCAATCAGAGTGCACTCCTGGGTTCATCTGGAAAAATCAGGTCAGGGTTCTGGATGCCCGAACCTAAGCAGATCAAAGAGACATTTCCTTTTTACTCTATGGTTTGTTTCACTTTATTGCCTGTCAAACTGTTGCCCTTAGACTGTACCGAGAATGCTTCATATTTTTGTGTGCTTTTGGGTTCAGCTGGTGAAGCAGTTCCATGGCAAAAAGCCAAATTAAATATGCTCCCTTCTTTTTCCTAAAAAGAAGGCAGCTGAGGATTAGTCCATCAAAATTCTCAAGGAATGAACTGTTCTAATTAAGAGTCTTCTAATAAATGCTTCAGCTGGAACTAAAAGTATGCTGAAATAATTCATTTAGTTTGGACTACTTTTGACAATTTTCTGATGTATCTTGTTCTGTGTTCTGCATATAAAATATCACTGACTTTTGCATGGAACTTGAGTTATCATTTTGAACATGTATTTTCAAGGTTCAGGATTACAAGTCAAGAGAGGTATAGCTAAAATTTGAACTAAACTCAGAACACAACTTGGAGAAAATATCCAATTTCAGAGGTTTACAGTTTGATACTTCTTTTAATAAGTCAATGGCATGGTGAATTAGTGTTCTTTTCTATTGCTGTGATAAAACACCGTGACCAGGGCAACTTGCAGAAAGAAGGATTTCTTTGGCTTATGGTTACAGAGGGATAAGAATCCATCATGGTGGGAAAACGCAGCAAGCATGGGTGACACGAACAGCTGAGAGCTCCCAACTCTAACCACAAGCAGGAAACAGAGAATAAACTGGGAATGGCATGATATGTTGAATCCTCAAAGCCCACCTCCATTGACATAATTTCTCCAGCAAGATCACATGTCCTAAACCTGCTCAAACAGCACCACTAACTCAGAACCAAGTATTTAAACATCTGAGCTATTGGTACCATTCTCATTCAAACCACCACACATGGAAATGGAACAATATTGTTAATGAAGGTTCTAGCTACATAAAATGTAGGACTTCGAACATTTCCATGCTTTTTTTTTATGCCTGAACTCTTGGGAGATAAATTTCTTATTTATAAATCAAGGGAGAAAGATAATAAGGAACTTGCCCATGGATGATATTAATCAAGACTGTAACTTCAGTCTACTCACAGTTTTGGTGCCCTACACTGTGATATAAATGTCAAATCTTCCTTTCCTATATCTCATTGACTTCCTCTCAAGCAGTCCACACTGACTGGGCTCAGCTAATCTCACCACAGTAGGAGTAATATCTGAATATGTACTCAGCTTTAGTAGAGCTAAGAATAGCTTAGGTGAAAGTCATGGGTTAGATAATAATGGCTGCCATAATGATGTCCTTAAGCACCCCAGTTGAGAGCCATTTATTTTGCATAATATTATCTTGGCATGCTAAATGCTCATTTGAATCTTTCTTTTGAGGACACTTGTCTGTGGGATAAATTTTTTCAGAAAGGTTTTAGTGTCTCCCAACAATACACAGCTAGACTTCTGAAAGGCTAAAGAACACTATTTGAAAATCAGTAGAAAGGGTGTTCTGAGATTGGTTGTGTAGCCTTCAGATAATTAAAAAGTAGTCTTCTCTATTGATGTTTTTTTAATTACTCTTTTACAAAAGTGGGTCCTGAAGTTCACCTGTATCATCGGGGTACCTTAACATGGGCCACATAGTTGTGTTCCCTGTGGTATTTAACAAAGCTCACTTATCATCAGTGTGTCCTGGAAGCTTTTGACATTCTTCTTTCCCAGATATATCTCTGACATACTGAAAATTGCCCACCCTGTCAAATTTATATGACTACTATGAAGATCAACTTACATAATTTTATTCCTGGGACTGAGGGCATCAAGATACTAGAGAATGAAAGCTGCTTCAATCAACAATTTCATAATCATCTATTCTATAGTCAGTACTATATTCATGGTTGGAAGTTAAATGGGAATGGAGACATGAAAGGGATAGAGGACTCATACTTCAATGTTGCTAAGTTTATAGGGTAGCCATGTTGTCTTAATTAGGGTTTCTATTGCCATGAAGCAATATCATGACCATGGCAACATTTAATTGGGGTGGCTCACTTACAGTTTCAGAGGTTCAGTTCATTATCATCATATGATCATCATAGCAGGGATCAAGGCACCATGCAGGCAGACATGGTGCTGAAGAAGTAGCTGAGAGTCCAACATCTTATAGGCAACAAACAGGATGTCGACTGAGATACTGGGTGGTATCCTGAGTATAAGAAACCTCAAGACCCACCCCCACAGTGGCACACTTCCTCCAACAAGGCCATACCTACTCCAACAAAGCCACACCTCCTAACAGTGCCACTCCTTATGTGATTATGGGATCTAATTACATTCAAACTACCACACACATATATAGATAAATATTTTTAAAATTCTAACATGTATTATAAACATCTCAACAATTGGCTTAAACTCAGACTCTGCTTCAATAGTTCTAGAGGAGGTTCCCCCAAGAATCTGTATTTACACAAGTTTCCAGACAGTGCCAGTGATGATTGTCTAAGGAACATAATATGAGGCATGTATATTATTTAGAATCCTGTGGCTATCATAAGATTTAAAGGAAACATTTCGGAATGTATGTGAGAGGAAATCAAGCAAAAGGAGACAGAAGAAGCTGTATGTACTTTTGTGTCCCTGTGTTCCCATCCCCTTCCCTTCATTGCCCATACAGGGTCACATGTCCATGTTTCTCAGTCACTGAAGAATCTTCCTGATGTCTGGAAAATAATCACATGTATAGAGGACCACAATTACATGGGCTGGAGGCATTGCAAATGGAAACATTTTCTTCCTTCCTTCTCAAGAACTAGAAAACCTTCTGCTTTGGAGTCAAAAGGGTACATCCAAAGGGGCATCTCTTTTGTCAGTTCATAAGATAATGTTTCTCAGAGTCACATTCCCAGATGAACAATGGCAGAATCACTTGGTATATTAAGAGGAATGGAAAAGAAAAAAATCAAAGTTTCCTGAAGTGATACCTAAGAATCTGAACTCCTGAATGCCTCAAGTTATTGGGCATTTCTGAGGTATGCCCACATTACAGAACTGATCATATAAGGAATAACACAATGAGCAAGGACTCAAAGATGATCTCACTTCTTGTAACAGATGTGTAGTCTCCCTTTCCTAAATTTACATATCATTAAACCTCATGAAACTATGATAGTGGAGCAGGTTCTTTCATTCTTCAGTTTTCCACACAATGCCTCACCTCAACCCCATATCACGTGAATCCATGCCTGGAATATATCTCAGGTTGTTAAATCACATGGTTCTAAGTGCCTGACAAGTTCTACCCAGAAAGGAAAAGAGTTGTATTTAAAGGATGCTTTTAATCCATTTTCACCCTGTAGTTTTGTTTTGTTTATCTCTAATTCTTCTTTATGGCATACTGGAGGTATCTGAAGTCTTTAAAGCCATTGATATGCCCTCCTACTCCATATAGATTTTTATCTTTTTAATTGTCTAAGAAATATCAGTGTGTGTGTGTGTGTGTGTGTGTGTGTGTGTGTGTGTGTGTGTGTGTGTTGAGACAGGGTATTGCTCTGTAGCCCAGTCTGGTATAGAAATCACTAAGTAGCCCAGGTTGACTAAAAATTCATGGCAACCCATCTGTCTCAGTCTCATAATTGTTGTGATACCATAGCTTATATCGAAATAATGCATTAAATTATGAGAGAGAATTCAAAAATATGGTAAGGAAAATAACCGAACATAACATTAATTAGAAATATGGCTACATACAAATAAATGTTGGACCTCTCTTCCCATAGCGCTAAATATTGTCTGTCCGAGTCTCTTCCTCTATCTAGAGTTGAGAAAGACTTTTCAAGTTTGGAAAAAAGTCCAAAAAAAATATTAAAATGTAGGCTTTTCACTTGGGTTGACAACTATGAGTCTGCCTGTATTTTCACATTTTGCTTTATTGTCAAGTCATGGCAAATATATATATATATATATGCTGTGTCTCCTGGGATAGTGACTGTATATCGTGCACTTTCTCCTTATGGGCTTCTCAGTATAATTCTGCATGAGGGTACGTTTACTAATGAAGTCCCGAAAATACTACGACATGTAGGATGCTAGGACACAGACCTAAACAAGTGAGTCTTCTTTATGGGAGGGAGCATACATGACCCAATGCTGAGCTTTGTCTTCTAAATTCTGTCCTGCTTCTCCAGTACAGTGGGTAAATGTTTGAACATATGTGTAAGAGTACAAGGGAGAACATATATTTCCATGAGATGTCATATAATCAATCATGTTCTTAATTACACAGAAAAATTATTTTTCCAAAAGGTTTATTGAACCTGTAGGGAGGGGAAGAGTTTACATGGGTGGGACGAAGTTAAAAGAAGATGTGGGTGAAAGTAATCAGATTGCATTGCATACATGCATAAAATTGCTAAAAAAAAAAACAAATTTAATTTGTAAAAATTATTAGCATATATTGATTGTACAAAGTAAATAGATTTCATCGTGACATTTCTATACATATGTATAACATACTTTAATCATATTACCCCATCTTTATACCTTCCTTTCCCCTTTCATAGCTGTTAACAGCCTTCGTTTTACTTTCAAGCTTTGTTCTTGTTTTCTGAAATTCTACACATAAGGAAAAACATTAGATGACTGTCTTTATGAATATGGTTTACTTCACTTCAGTCTTAACATCTTTTGTAATTTTGTAAAGGATCCTAGTTAACAGGTTTTTGTTACTTAGTTGTTTTTTTTTTTTTTTTTTTTTTTTTTTTTTTTGCTTTTGCTTTTGCTTTTGCTTTTGCGATCCCATTCAGAATTTTGCAAATGTTACTGACAACATGGAATAAAATCTATGAAGGTAATAAAATATCATCTCCACAATACTTCCAAGAAGAACAATATGTTTTGAAGGTGGTCAATTACAGATTCAGGTTGATGAGCAATCAAAATCTTTTTCTGACCCAAATGCATCCTTTGATCTGCCTGTCACAGCTATCAATACCAACTGTCATAGTCAGAAGTCATCCTTTTAGATTAACATATTGAAAACACTGCAGCATGTTAAGGCTTTACACATACACATCTATTTGATTCATTTCTATCACTTTGAAAGGTCTTGAGGAGACAGGACATATGGCAAGTTAAACTTTGGTTTGAGTGGTAGTGGATAGAGGTGAGAAGGACTGGACAGTGCCCTAGTAAAGAGGACTAAGTAACCAGAAACTACCCTGGAGGTCCTGGAAGCCAGATGGTATGGAGATATGTGTCTAACTGGATCATATTAACTGAAACTCACAAAAAACTATCAGAGGCTTAAATGCATAGGGATCATTTTGCATAATGAAAGCCTCTAACTAGGCAGTTGTAGGCATTGATTCTACTGCTCATAAATGTCATCAAAGTCCCAAGTTCTTCCTCTCAGCTGACTTACCTGAATGCTTCTTACCTCAGTGTTGTCACAAGGTGACTTTTATGTCAGTACTCTTAAGAGACAGAAAAATGAAATAAGGAAAGAATATAATCATGTCTGTTTCTTTTTATCAAAAAAAAAAAACTTTTTCAGAAATTCCCAACACATTTTCATTTCAATGTCTTTGGCCAGAACAGCATGCCCCACCTACTCAACACTATTGCACAGGGACTTCTTTATAAAGAGGATACATAGCTGTTCACATTGCCTTCAATACTATCAGCAAAAAGAAGGAAATTGGTACTGAGTAGGAAACAAAACTATGTCAAAAACAAAACCTGGTCTTGAGTGTTCTAATTTAGTCCCACAAAATATTTGTTGGGTATCAAGTAGGTGTAAAACACTGTCATGAGCTGGGATATCAGACTTGTGTCTTAGGCTGACAAGAATTCAACTAAACAAATCTGTTCTACGGAGGTACATTTCCAGGGTAAATGTTCAACTCTATCTACTTTTATTTTGTTCCTAGCCACTGACACACACTGAATTTTGGAACTATAATTTATTCAGCTACACTCAATCCGTATATGGAGCTTCACAAAGAAAGGCCTTTGAACTGTAGCTATCAGGGTCATTTTTTTCAAAAACCATGCATTGGAATTATTTTATGCATGCAAATCCTTCTCTGCCTTTTAATTGGATTTATGCCTGGATGTACTGCAAATTGCTTTTGAAGATGGACTGCAGAATAGATTCCAGCTATGGACATCAATACAATGGCACAAGTATTGTCGGTGCTAGCTCACCTCCACACCATTATTTCTACACAGCTTCCAAACTCATCCTAGTTGCTGAATGCCCAATACAAAGAAATTCCTATAATCTACAAAGGGATGTAAAGGCCTTTGCCCTTGCATTACCATTCCCAATAAAAAGAGTAAGGGAAAATATTAAATGTTCTGGAATTATTCCTATTAAAAGTTCATTCCTGGGAAGTCTCTTTCTCCATGGGAAGATAAATAAAGGACTCTCAGAGAGAAAGAGTCATTACAATATCTTTGATGCTAATAGGAATAACCAGAAATGTCCTGCAATGTAAAATCCAATCTTAGCAGCCACTTGTTTTTCAGTCAGAGTAAGAAAGAACATTGGGAAATCAGTAAAATCACTTTGCGTTGACTCTTCAAAAATCAAACTTCCTATAGTCTGGTACCAGTGGCCTACAGAATGTGACTTGAGAGGGAATTTTATTTCCAAAAATGTCTTTGTCTTTGGCCTATGATGGAAGTTCCACTAGTGTTGTTCTTGGGGACCTTCTGATAATAGGTGTACTCCATTTCCACAGAAGGAAAATAGCCTAGTTGGAGTTAGTTTTTATCTACTTGACCTTCTGTCTCCCAGAAAAGATCAGAATTCAAAGGCTATGGTAGCCCTCAGTAGTACACTTTGGTCTTAAGAGTAAGTAATATGATGCTTTGTAGGTTGGGAACCAAGTAGAACTCTATGGGATATCTTGGGAGAAAGTCCAATTTAAAAAAGGAAGAAGAAATGGCCACTAGACTCTTAGTGAGTATCTTGAAAGAAAAGCAGGATAGCCTGGAACACAACTCAGTCAGTAAGGTGTTTAACATAAAAGCATGAGAAATGAATTTCACATCTCTAGTCCCCAAAGTGGTACATGACTGTTTCCTAACCCAGGAGAGGTAGAGACAGAAGGATCCTTAAGGTTGGCTGGTCATTAAGTCTAGCTATATTCACGACCCACAGGTTCAGTAACAGAGCCTTTCTCAAAATGAAGTTGAAAGAACAATTAAGGAAAATATCCAATGTCAACCTCCGAGGTTCAACATGTGCAGGAAGACACATACATGTGCACTGGCATATACATGTGCATGCCTACACAAACATGTATACATATACAGTGGAGAGAAGGGGGTAAGAAAATGGCAGACCCCTGGAATAATTCAGACAATCATGACATCTGTCTTTGACAAGCTCATATTCAAATCAGAGGAGTGTGCATGTACTGGAGTATTGAACCCATCTCTTAAGTGAAACATGGTAACAGAAAGCACTGGTACAGGGTCTTACAGACACTGATAGAAAGTAAATGGTAAATCTGGAGGTGGTGGGAATGGGGGGGGCGCTGGGGGGAAGGGGAAGGGGGCAGGGAGGGGGAGAACAAGGGAATGTGTGGCTGTTATGTAGAACTGAATAGTATTGTGAAATAAAACAAAAAATAGAAAAAAAGAAAAAAATCTGCAACGTGAAAGATTTTATGAAGAAGTTCAAGAGAGTGGATAAAGTTGATGAAAGGACAGAACATCATGTCCATTCATATGATCATGATCATGTCCATTCATAACTTGCATCATTTAGTGTGTATCCTCTGTGCTTTTGTTTGCCCATGCCTGTTATGAAACTCAATCCTGACATCTCTGTAGATATCAGTCATTGGAATTTGTAGCTGGGGAGAGTGATAATAGGTTGTGGTGCAGATTGAAGAGAAGAGGTAAGGGAGGGAGAGTAGAAAAGGGAATAAATGAAATAGTTGATGATTAAAGGTAAAAGGCAGAAAAATGTGAAGAAGTAAAAGAAAAATACAGAAAGAAGACATTGGATATTAAAGTAATTAACATGAGCACTGACAATAACAATAAATAAAATTTATATAACTTATTATATGCCTTATAAGCCCTGCTGGAAGCACTTCACACACATAAACTCATTTAAATCTTTTCAATAATCCTATGAAGTTGATTCATTAATATTATTACATTTTACAGACTTAAGACAATGAGGGCACAGATTTTTTATATCAGCATACAGAATAATAGGTTTCATGGTAGCAGGTGTGCTACCATGCTACAGTAGGTCAGTCTTACTGAGTTTCCTCTTCCACTCCCCTCTCCCATCCCCTTCTCCCTTCCTTGGTCCCCAATGAAGCACAGAGATTTAAGTCAAAATTCCGTATTTGTAAAGCAGAGACAATAGAAGAAGAACAAGAATGATTTCCAGACTTCTAGGTTACATAAGCCAATAATCCTTTTTCTCAAGTCAATTTAAGTCAGGTTTCTGTCTCCTACAACCAAAGGAGTTCTTAGTTAAGTGAAATGTAGGATCTCACTTAATCTTGACAACTCAATGCATTAGGTACTGCTATTATTATTCCTGGTTTGAAAATGAAGAAACTAGGGCACAGAGAGGTTAAATAACTTACCCTGAGTCATGCAGTTAATAAGTAGCAGAACTGTGAGCTGAACTCCTGCAACCTAACTCCAGACTCTGTGTGTATAGCAACTATACTAATCTTGGGTGAAAAAATAGACCATGGCACCAGTCAGCAGTGAATAGTGGAAACCAAAGGTAACTTCATTCTAAGCATCTGATTTAATGAGTAACCTGGCAAGTAACCTCCCTTTCATATTCCAAAGAAATCAGGAGATACACAGGTTGAGCTTCTACTTGGGAAACCAAGATTTCTGATGCTATGCAGCTTAGATTCTTCAGTGAGGTGTCCCCTATTGAAACCAAAGTTCACTCCGGATTTCCTGCATCCTATGGCACTCCCTTCCAGAATAGGAATATAACTCAGTGGTGGATGGCTCAACTATCTTGTATAAGGCCTGGAGCTTGATCTTTAGCAACATGTGCACACATGCACACGCACACGTGCACACACACACAGAGACGCACACACACAGATGCACACAGATGCACACATACTTATAAAGGAAGAATGTCTCTTTCAGACAGAAAAAAAGAAATTATGATGAAGACATCCTTGTTGCTAGTACTGGAAATGTTTCTTAGAACAAGAAAACAGCAGCATGACACCCAGGGAAGCATCATACTAAGATTCACAAAGCCAACATCAATTGAGCAAAGCCTATTTTTGATCCCTACATGCCTGCAGCCTCTCCCCTCAGAGGCTTGCAGCATCCTTGGAGGCTTTCAGACAATCCCTGTGAGCTCTGCTGCTTCCACAAGTGTCCTACAGTTAACTGCAGTAGCTTCACTGCAGAAGAATGTGAGTGTGCCTTTAATGCTTTTGTTGTTGTTGTTTTAACATGCAGAAAGCCTGCCTGCTGGGGATAAATGTTGACCAAAGAATGCTCATTTAGCCTATCAGAATTCAAATGGTTAAAGATTACAAATGGCTTTCATTGTTTTTAAGACTATTAGGTGGCTCCCTGGATAATTCCCAGCTGATTTATATCTCAGTCTCTATTTCTGAATAGACAACATTAAAAATGTTAAGTAATTTCACATTAAAACAAAATCAGGATGTACTTCAGTTAAGAAGCAAACAGTAATTTTTTGTCAGTCTTTGTGAATGGTTCTTGTTTCCCATTCACTAAATGCTTATAAATTCTTAGAGATTGAATGATTAAAAGTATAGGAGAGATGTAGAGATTTTTTTAATCAATCTTTGCTTATAGTGCCAATCCGAAATATGTCCCAAATGACACAGTAGATCTTCTCCATGCAACCAGTTAATAACAAGCATTCTGCATATTTTATAATTATGTGCACTGCCAACAGTGTATGGTTGGATTTATTGTGCACTGCAGCCTCCAAATTGAGAGTCGTGCCTTACATACTCTATTATAATGAATGGTATGGAAGGGTTCTTTATGTCACAGGATGCTGAGTTGGATATTTAAATAGCATGCCCCGGAAGTGTTCTGAGTTATGGTGGTGCTGAGAGAGGGCCACCATCTAAAGTACACTATGATTAAAGTACCATGTAACTGCAGCTCATTTGCTGGGGATTAGGACCTATAAAATAGGAAGCTAAAATTTTTCTAATAAAACCTCAGTTGACTAGGAGAATATTGGGAGTAACATTGATTGGTTCTGATTTTTACATGAAGGGAACAAATCATAAGTACATACATAAGGCTCATAGTATTATTTTTTTCAATAAAAAATGTAATTGGCAGAATTTGGGAGAAAAGATCCAATCTCCTACACATCTATTTTGTCTCCTTATGATGTTGCAGTGTATCTCTAAGATAAGCCATATGTGAGTAGAATAAAATGTGCCCTTTCCCTGAAACAACAGATATTCAGCAAGTAGGGCAATATTTCTTATTAATTAAATTATAATCTAAAAAAACCCTTTAAAATGTCAAGTAAATAACTGTTATTTCACACACATTTAAATATTTTTCTTCCAACTCCATATATATAATGGAAAATCAAATGCCATTCTCTTTCCATTCCAAGGTGAGAATAGAAGATGTTAAAGGTGTCTAGTAACATACCCAGCTCAGTGCTTTAATTGTTGAGACTGTAATTGCACTATTTCTCCCTTCCCTTTTCAAATTCAAGGCCTCTTTTTCCACTAATTGTCGTTATGTGCCTATATGTATGTATATATGTATGTATGTATATGAATATATAAATGTATGTATATACTCATACATGTATATATATATGTGTGTATATATATGTGTGTATATATATATGTGTTATATATATATATATATATATATATATATATAAAACCTGTTGAGTCCATATAATGTTATCTGATATATCTTTAGGGATGAGCATTTGGTACTGTACAACAATTGGTTTGCTTTTTCCCAGTGCTTCTGCCCTGCCATCTTGACTTCGTATACCATTTTTGATCATAGCCTACTATCCTTAGACAAAGTCTTCCATCTGAACTTTAACCACTGGTGTAAATACATTGCCAGGCATAGTGAGGGTGAGGCAACTCTCCCATGATCTTGCAACCAGACAAATGTAGAGGGCAACTTCGGTTGTAAGTTACCTGACTTCTGGCCCAATGTCCTTCTTATTACTCAGTTGCACCACCTATAGCCTATGCTGCTCCTGGTTAATTTACTTTGAGAAAAGTATACATTTCTTGAATATTGTTCTCTTATACTATATTCATTAATCAGTTTTTTTTCTTTTTCCCTCTCACATTCCCAGTACCACTCCCTCCATCTCCTACACCCAAATCTAAACATCTATCCTGGACTCCAGCTACTTGTCAACACACTGAAACTCTCAGATTATCTGAATGGGAGGAGAAAAATCATGCTGGATGCCCTCAGAAATTACTTTGACGCAATTATTCCAATAATAAGCAATAGAAAAGACAGTGTTAACTACAACCAACAAATCTAAATAGGTATAATTGGTATTACTAATTCTTGTACAGAAATAAATAATTACACCACTTTCCATCCAAAGTTCAATTATGACTTGCAAAGTCCACTTAGTTTACTGCAACAGAAAGTGGAAAACTACCAGAGCTGACAACATCCACAGTAACGTACAGACTGTACCTCGTGCATATATTTACATTGTTCATGGGAACTGTGAGCAAACAGCCCTGCATGGGGTAGTGTCTTTAAGGATGACTTGCTAAATTTATTATTACTCTCCACTAGTCCTTCATATTATTTCTTACACAATATAAAATGCTGGATTTCACCTTATGCAGTGATTTATACTCACTGATTATCAAATGTAGTCAATCATACCTCTCCAAAAACATACCAATTATAAAGAAGACTCTAAAGTTACCAGAGTATATATAGCCTTGCTACTTTACATTGAGTCCACAAGGCAGAAGCATGGCTACCCCCTGGATTCTTTTTAGAAGTAGAATTCTAGGCCTATAAAAGCAGAGTCCACATATATAAAAAATTCTCATGTGATTCATGTATACACTATAGGAATATCTGTTTATCCCATTACATAACAGCAGCAATGACACTGCATGCTCCAGTTCCTAAACACCTTAGAAATCCCTCTGACATTTTAGAAAATACAAAGGAAGAGGCATAATTATAACCTTGGATAATCTATAATCTAATTCCAAATTGGGTAGTTTCCATGGCAATAATGCAATCATAGAGAAGATCAAGTGAATTGGGTTATTGATGGAAGGCTATTGGGATCAGGAATCATTTATAAGCTATTAGTCAGTGTTTGGGAATAATAGTAATAATAGCTACTATTTATCAAATACTTATTGTTTGCCAATGCCCATGACTAGACTTTTTCACATATAATCCAGTTTAATCTTCATACCAACTCAATGTGCTAGGTATTTTTATAGTGGCTAAATGTAGCAGCACTTATATCAGATGTCTGGATTTAAATCTTTAATATTCAACTGGCTCTTTGATCATAGGCAAGATGCTTAAGTTTCCTGTGCCTTGGTTTCTTCACCTATGAAACAGAGATGGTATCTCACAAGCAGTCATGAGGATTAAAAGAATTGATATGTCTAAAACACTTAGGACAGCATATAGTAACCATCCAATAAATATCTAAGGTTACTATCTTTATGTTATAGAGAAATTTATGTATAGAGACATTGAAAAACTTTTCCAAAGTCACAAAGCCAGTGAGTGGGTAGAGCTAGAACATGAACTCTTCTTGTGAGATACAGAACTCACACTGCTCAACTCTATGTTGCATGAGAAAAAAAGTCTTTCTCTTCTCTCCTGTCTTGTGTGATAGAAATAAGAGACACTGGGGACTAGACAAATCCTTAGTGTTTTGTCCTTGCCTCTCTAGCACCATACCGCTCTCTGAGCCTCAGTTTCCTCTTACATGTAAAAATATTCCCACCCAGACAAATGGGAGTTAGATATAATCAAAGGCATTTAGGCAACTGGTGCAGAACACTGCCAACTTTCTGAGACTCATTACACATGTCTGTCACTCTATCTGCTTTGAACCACTCTTGTATGTCTCAAGAGATATCAAGGTCAACATGGGTCCATGCCCTCTCTTAACACTGATACCTTTCCCTATAAATGAAAAAATTCCACTCAAGGTCTTTAATCTCTGGACAAGGTCAAAGATAGGTTGTGAAAATAGCTACTGCAAAGGTCATGGCTTTCCCTTGGCATTTCCACCCTCTGTCTAAACCTTAAAGGATCCGTGTTCAATATTACACACTCACAACAGGATTTCTTTTCTATGCCTGGGTCTCTAAGGACTTTTTCAAACCCAGGTTTGAAAGCAAAGAATTTCTCTAGTAAATCCCTTTAGCACTTTTCACCTACAAGTATATCCTATTACTTCCAAGGATTCATGAAAAAATATAGATCAAATTAATTTTGATGCATTTATATTTTATTGTGTATATATTCTGTGGCAATTTGAAAAAAAAAAGATAGGTTGAGGGACCAAGAAAGAGTGTTTTCTAAGTTACTGAACAGGCATATTAAAAGTAAGAATTATTTAGTATTATTAAAAAGATCTAGATTTATCATTGACCAACCAAATTATAAAATCACCCACTTGTTTTCAGAGTAGTATTTGGTCCAGATAAGAAACCTTTTTTCTCCCAAGTCAAAGATCATTCAAATAAATAAAAGACCATGTCCAGGGAATATGTGTTACCTGGGTTTGAATGACAGTATGGTGTGTATGGGAAATAGTATTAAGAACATATGGGCTGGAGAGATGGCTCAGAGGTTAAGAGCACTGGTTGTTCTTCCAGAGGTCATGAGTTCAATTCCCAGCAACCACATGGTGGCTCACAGCCATCTGTAATGAGATCTGGTGCCCTCTTCTGGCCTGCAGTCATACATGCTGTATACATAATAAATAAATAAATCTTTTAAAAAAAAAAAAGAACATATAACTTGTTCACAGGACATCAACTGCTAGGAATAATATCTCATCCATTGATGAGATTCACATGATTTGCCATTTAAACATTGAAGGAAACATGTACCTGGAGAAGTGCTTGTGTTCAAAGTTTCAGCCTTTCCCTGAAATTCCCTTGGTGATCTCAGCGTTACATCTGTGCTCATTCTAAATAGGGTCACTCTACAACAAGGTAGCATTCTTTGGCTCCACATTCTCTACCCCAACTTCTGACATCTATACACCAGGAACGCACTTCAAAAAATTTCTTCTGTGGGGAGGCTCTTCATCAGTCACAAGGCCCTAGATTTAGGACTAAACCCGTGGAGAATTTGCCGAAGGCCTGTAATGTGCCTGCCTCTGTACAAATTCCTAAATAACACTTGGTTTTCTTTGTTGTTATTTGTTTCTCATACAATAAATATATTCTGGTCATGCTCTTTCCCTTTCGCCAACTCCTCCAAGATCCTCCCTCTTCCTCCCTTCTTCTTTCTCAGAAACAAAAACAGAAACTGAAAATCAAAACAAACAAGAGCTAGTAAGACAAAAAAAATACTGAGCAGGCCCCATGCCCAGGAGTAGTTGGCCAACAAGAAATAGGCTCCATGATTTTTTGGCTTTCTTTTATAGTTAAGTTTCAATCAACCAGACTCTAGTGAGTCAAATGGTCAGAATTTCTGTCCAGATTAAAAAAAAAAGAATCATTTAAAAACCATGATCAGGCAACAGCACAGATTTAGTAGAAGTGGCAGTTTCCTTGGATTATTCCAGGGTCAGCGAACACTTGGCAGTTTCCTCCAATTTTTACTTCTCCAGACCTGAGTAATTAGTATCTATGTTGAAATGATAATCCTAAGATACTGAAAGATTCTTAGGCAACAAAAACAATTATGCACTATTCATTTGATCATATTTCTTATGAATGGAAATTGGACATATATGTTTTAAAGATACAATGGGGTTTCAATAACAATAACATAGCTACAAAGGGTTTTTCTGTTTAGTGCTCAAGTACCCAGCATATCGTCTAGATGTTACTGTAAGTTACTCCTCTGCCTCCCTTCTCACTTACAATTTTCTGGGCCTATCACATACCCTCTAGCTTTTATTGTATGCATCTATAAAATAAAGAAGATTAGACTAGATGATATCTAAGGTCTTTCCTAATTCTGATGTCCAATAATTGCATCATCTTTGTAATTTCTTGACTGTCCTTTGTATATGTCATTAGGCACAATTCTAACAGAGCCTACCTCAAAGGAAATGTAATTCAGTCAATGTCCTTCTATCATTGGCCTCTGAAGTCTCAAATGCTTGGGAGCAGTCTTAGAACTATTAGCACAAATAGACCAAGATATTTTGCTTATCCCACCCAAGGAAGGCTCCAGAAGTCAGTGAAGAGCATCTTTGAAATGAGGATGACCACTCCCATCGAAGACCAGAATATATGTGACAAGCACAGGGAAGACACTTGGAGAATTCAATAAAGGACAGTTGGGCAGCTGTTTCCAAAAGGCTACACTGGTCTCAAGACACGGTGAAATCAAAGGTTTATTATTAATTGAAAAGTGAGAAGAGATCTTTAGATATATCAGATAAAAAATACACAGATAAATTTGACTTACTGACAGGAACACCACAGGCAGTCTTGGTATTTGGCCACAGTCTTAACAAAATCCCTTCAGATTTCCTTTGTATTTCTACATCCTCTCTCCCCAAAATGGATATATAGCTAAAGTGCCAAAAACAATCCCCCAAAGTTCTGCAGGTGTTAAATATCTCTGAAGACACAACTTACTCTCCAAGTAGTGCTAGCCCATGGATGCTTCCTCCTACAATACAGGACATTTTCTATTAAATGTAGAACTCCGTTTCTAGTCATGGGAAAAAAATTACTTTCAAATCAAATGCATAACATCTGACCTGATTTTGAACCCCCCCACACCCAAACACAAAGTAAAATTCTTTTACCAATTCTGCCTAGTGAAGAGTGACATATCTCTTCTGGTTACAAAAGAGAATAATGTCAAAAGTAGCAAAATAGTATCAATGAACAAAAAGGCCAAGATATTTTTAAAAGTCTATGATCATTACAGTGTCTATATCAGTTCTATATCCCAATATATGAATTTCTATACAGATCTTAAAAAAATACTTTATGTACCAAAAATAAATGCCAAGACTTTGGAAGACTTGTCTCCTGTATTATAAGGCATTAGTTCTTTATAGTACCAATATGACTCTGAGATGCATCATCAACATCTATTTTTCACAACATCTTATTTTTAATCCCAAGCCTGTTTCTATTGGCCTGCTTTTATTTAAGCATACCATAAATTATAGGAAGCAGTATAAAACAAATGCACAAGTTAATGTTTTATAAAATGTCCTTCAAATCACTGCCAATGAGAAGACTCTTGCTAGCTACCTCAGAAGTCCTTTGTGTATTGCCAAGCACCACTTGTACATTTTTGTTCTTATTTTGGTGAAGATGTGGATAACATGAAATCTCTTTTTTCAATTGTTTGTGTGCACGGTGTGTGGAGGGTAGGGGGTTCGGAGGGAGAGAGAGAGAAAAATTTACAACTTGTTTGAAATGAGCTCTCTCTTGTTCCCTGCAACTGCACGCATCAGGCTAACTGGTCAATGAGCATAGGACATTTGTCCTCTCTCTGCCCCCATCTCCCTATTGGAGTGCTGAGACTAAAGATACATGCCATACTGTATTGGATTTTTACATGTGGTCTGGGGATCTGAATTCAGCTCATTAGGCTTGTGAGGCAAGTACTTGACTCACTGAGCCATCTCTCCTCACATATCAAATGCTTTTCTGATGCCACAAAGTTTCTGTTTATTTTCCATTTCTAAAAATTTACATTCTCATTTTGGCTTGATGGCTTAATTTTTGTGGTACTAAGGGTTGAACTGAACTGAGGGCCCTGTGCATGCTAAGCAAGCACTCTGACACCGAATTATAACCCAACCCTTCCAATCATTTCTAAAGCTGACAACCATCCTGTCTATACCAGAGAGAGTTGGAAGGAAGCAGTTCCACATGGGTTGGGATTTTTATAAGCCTAAGAGATGGAGATAGAGAGTGTTGAGAGTCAAAGGCAAAACACACATGAGAGATAAGTATAAGAAGCTGGAATCACTTTCTATTTCCTCTAAGACCGTGTCTTTTCAGTTAAATTAACATCTCCACATCATGTAGATACATTCAAATCCAAAATATAAAAAGCTTGTAAAAATTAAATATGAGTGAATTTAAATGTATGCATTATGCAGTACTGTCCATAACTTGGATTTCCTATTCTTGCTGCAAATAATCAAAAGAAAATCTCAAAGCCTGGATAGATAGGGTGGATAGAGAAGGAAAGGCAGGAAGAAGCCGGGTTTGGTAGACTAAATGTCTAGTGAGACTTCCACTTTCTCCAGCATTCTGTTAAGAGTCATTGATGTTAGTATTCTCAGACTGTTCTGTATGAATTAGGGAAACTGTCATAGACACACAGACTGATCACTCAACAACCTAAGGCCTATTTTGAAAGATGGATTTTAAGTTCTTTCCTTATTCATCCCATGGGTGTGTGGATAATTTAAAAGTGTATCTGTCTGACTAATTGGCCAGTTTGGTCTTTAATACTGAACAATCAGTACTTTAACTTTATCTAAGGCTTTATGTTTCCCTATGTCATCAGGTCACAAATTGAGCAGATATCATATGTAAAAAATATCACCCAGAAAGCAGAACTGAGAACAAATAGCTCATTGGAGAAGACAGAGGTGTTGCCCCTGGGAGTCAAGAGATGCAACAACAAAATACTGAGCCAGGAAATCCCAGAATTCCCTATCCAGAGGAGTATGCCTTGTAAAAAAAAAAAGATACTATCAGAGCCTTAGCTAGCTGAATAAAAGAATGTCATGAAACACTGAAAAGGACGCACATCTTTTGAAATGCTCACAGCAGTAGTATTTCCCCAAGCTATGTTGAGCTTTCTTGGCATCCAAAACAAAGCAGGGAAGTTTGGGGTTGGACCAACACAGTTACCCTGATCGAGCTGTGCCGCTTGCCTGCCACTTCCAGATAACCCTGTCTCTGGCTCTGGGGTACAGATTGATCAGACACCATTTCCTGAAAAAGAAGTCCCCTCTGTCGTGCTCCAGGGACTTTGGCAGAGGACTGGAGAGGATGCTCTGTGATTCCTCTGGCATTCAAGTAACTCTCTAATGCCCAACACGCAGAGCAAAGGGAGGTTTGTCCAAATGCCTGACCTAAAAGGACCATGGTTTTACTTCTTTTATAATTAGGATAATTAACCTCCTCTGCTCATTCATTTGATTCCAGTCCAAAAAGCTCAAATTAAAATGGCACAGGGGACTCTCAAGCTCTGGGGACAGGAAATACTTTAGAAATACCTTTCATATCCATTTCAACCACAATTATGGCAAAGCCAGAACAAAGTTGGCACAGCACCTTCACCCTTGACACAATCTGGAGCCACTTGAAGGCCACTTTCAGGGTTCCATCAATGCAAATATCTCATCAGCTGTAAAATTGTGCACTGCCATATCTCACTTGCTGACTAAATTGAGTTGGGGGTAGGCAGGGAGAAAGCTTATAAAAGATATTATTTCTCTTTATTGTTATATGGATTTTTTGTGCTTTTTCCAAAAAGACCAAAAAAATGTATGGCTTATAAGTTGGTAGGAATTTATATAAAATTTATAAGAATTATTTTTTCAAAATAACCACTGAAGGCCAAATTTTGGGTGAATTTAAAAAATTTGAATACAGCAGTATTTCACATAGGACAGAGGATACGTTGCTGTAGTTCTTCTCCAGGTGGCTTTAATTACCCACTCCTCACCGCTGAGCAAGTTTGAAGGGTCTCTGGCAGGTGTCTACCTCCACCATGCTACACATGCAGAGAGAGATCAATGAGCACAGCCCTGCTAGATTGTTTCTCTGTGCTGCAAGCTTCAGTCCAAGGACTTCTCTGCACACAGCCCTTCCTACTTGTATAGGAAGCTGCTATACTCTCTAGTCTGGCTACAGACCTGCGAGAGCCTCCTCGAATGGTGGGAAAGAAAACAGAAGAGACATTTGGATGTCTTCTTGAAGTCAATACAGAAGCATCTAATTCAGCCTAGTGAAGCTAGGATTTCCCCTGACCCACTTTGGTTGTAGCCTTGGTCTCTCCCAGATGAAGATGGTGATGTGTTACTTGCTGTGTCACAAGATCAGCTGCACACATTTCTCAAAATGCTGTTAAAAGGCTTTGGGGGGCATATATTCAACAAGCTGGACATTTTCAAAACTTCGTCAGTTCATGACCCAGTTTCCTCCTAACTCATCAGCATTCATTCTCCCTCTGTTATATCCACTGAATACGGAGCTTTTTGTGCACCTGAATTGCCTGTCTATGTTAACAGCCAAACTGTGGGTGTGAGTAATTTATACAATAGTGACAAGACCATTACTACTCAAATTGTGATGTGCTAATGAATCACATGGGAAGCTTGTTTAAAACATATTCTAGTTAATTAAGCATAGGGAGGGACTGAAGGCTCTGCATTTCTAACAAATGGCTTTGATGATACCAATGTTGCTAGTTCATAGGGCATATATTAAGTTGCAAAGGTACAGCATCTTTATGATTTCTGTCATTGAGACTGAGATTTCTGCAAGTAGAAGGAACATATATCCCATTTCTGAATGAATTAAATCCAACTAGTGTGCTTAGAATAAAAGACTGGTACACCAACTTCTTTTCTTAACAATAGCTTCCTTTCCTATTAAGACTAAAAGAAACATTTTACAGGCAAAGTGGGCCCTGGCATAGACTACCCTTCTTTGGATTTGGGTTATTAGCATAAGCCGTCCTGGGTACCTTCTCTGCTTTGGGAAGCCAGCTATGCAGACCAAACTCATTCTGCATCCAGAAGCTCCATTCATCGAATCCGCTTTCACAGCAGCTTTGGATGGCTGCTGCCACAATATCACTCATGCTGTGATCTGCATCAGTGGCTGAGAGAGAAGCAGCAGCTATATCATGCAAGGCACAAGCCATTTATTTCATACTGAGAAAAAAGTCTTCTGTCCAAGTGGGGCCAGCTAAGCTGGACAGTTGTCCCAGCTCTAAGGTAATAGGCAATGTGCCCTTTACACTTTGGGTTCCTCAGTAGGGAGCAAAGGGAGCAAACACCTAAGGATGGCCCAGGTGTCATTAAACTTACCAATACAATACTGTGCAGGGAAAGTCCATTTCTCTTCTAAGGCATGAATTGTAAAACCCCTGAAGTTGCCTAAACATAAATTTTCAATAGAAATGGACTGCCTTGTTTCTCGATACCCAAATCAGCATACCATCTCATGTATTGCTGGTGATTGTGCTCTTTACTCAAAGTAGCCAATGAATCTTAAAGAACATCTGAAAAGCATTATATGTTTCAGCTTCTACAAAAGTTGGTAGAATGTGCATATACGAAGGGGAAATAGATAAATCTAAATAATAAATACATGCCGCCATTGTTCTGTGGTAAGAATACTTAATATTCTTTCTGTAGTTTTCAAAATGTATCATTATTAGCTATAGACATTTTTATATACAATAGGTCTCTTTAATTTAATTCCTTCTAATTGTAACTGTATGTCATGTCACCAATACTTTACTATGACCTATCCTTATACCCATCCTAGCTCCTAGTTACATTTATTCTACTCTCTACTTCCACGGGACCAATACTTTTAGAATCCATATATGAATGAGATGGTATGATACTTGGTTTTCTGTACCTTGCTCATTTCAATTAAGATAATACCCTCCAGATTCGTCCAAGTTGTTGCAAGTAACAAGATGCTCCCTTGTTGGTATTTGGAGAGTTAAACACTACAGATTGGAAGGTTTCCCTAAGAAGATTCCAGAGCATTATGATCATCCGGCTTCAATCCAAAATATAAACATGTTTTATGGCCTAAGGGAGTTGTCAAACAGTTTTAAGACACACTGGCAAATTTAACACAGATTTAAAAGTAGGCCAGCTTGAAAATACAGAACAGCTCCATGCCTTCACATCCCAATGGCTTCATGGAAACAAGTGTTTACCATACAGATCCATTACTGCCTCGGGTGGGGTCTCTATGCTAAAGAAATAAACATTTACCATTAACTGATTCCTCGTGTTCTATAGCTCTTCCCTCTCTAGGTAAATACTTAGCTCTTCAACAGATCAATACTTTCATGTACATATGACATTACAACTTGTTCTCTCACTCAAAACCACACCTAAGAGCTAGTATCATGGCTAGTAAAATCAAATTTCTAGCTAAGAATTCAGTCATTCTTTCTTCCTGGGAACACTGAATGAACACAAAAGCTTTAGAGTCATGGCTGACTAGTCTCTCAATTAATTAACCATTGTAATGACTAACTTTATGATTCCTAAGTGCATTTTATTCAAGTATTTATTCTAGCCATTCAACTTCCCCAGCAATCCAATATCAGAGGTAGGACCTTAAGTGTCAGTGACCATGGACTTGACCTTTGTAAACCCCCTATATATTCTAGTTGGCTGAAGCACTTTTAAATTCAGTCATAGCCATGTAGTTGTTTATCCTTTGCAAAATGTTAGCCCAGCTGGATATATCCTGTGACTAAGCAAAATGAAAGCCAGTACTGGTAGTGTCAGTTAGCTTCTTTCTATCTAGTCTATGAGGCTATACATTTTCCTCAAGATTGGCTAGCCAAATAGTGAGCTGGCTTTAAGTTTCATTGATTTAAACCCCAATAACTCTAGTTAATGCACCAATTTCCAAGTGAAACAGTAAGCAGGAAGAGTAAGGGTAAGTGAACAGAAATGTTTAAAGAGATATTCTCTCTTGTTCTTTTCTCCTTCATCTCTTCCACTTATCTCTTAGTGCACTTGAATTCTTTTCATCTATCCTTCAGATTCTGTCTGGTTATACCTATGTATAAAATCAGTAGGGAACCCCTAGGAATAGAATATCATTTTACTTTAGGATCTGAGTTCTAGAATGAGAAAGTAACAAACCACAAGCTGATTAGGTTTAATTATTTCCCTAAGATTTCCTTGGATAGTAAATCTTAATTTGGAAACAAATTAGAACATTTTTAATATCTGCAAGGAAATACTTGTGAAAAATTTTAGAATGACATGGCTGTAGCATAATCAGAATGAGCAGATTGGATGGAAAGGAAAGGACTATTGCAATAGCCCAAGCATATACTAATAATAGCTTGAAGACAGCTAGCAGTATTGGGGCTGGAAAGTAGAAGGCAGACACATAAAGCATGAATTAACTTTACTTCACATATGCTTAGGGCAATGAAAGAATCCAAGGTAGCACTCAGAATTTGTAACTAGGAGATTAACAAAAATAAGGACGTCAGAAGAAATAGATGGATTGCAAGCAGGAAAGCCTCTGAGGCAATCTGAGAAATACCAAAAAGATGTCAAAACCCACCTAGTCTACAAAGAATTTCTTAGTCTAATGGCTTCAGATCAGTTCTCTAGGTGATGAGAGGGATGTTATCATACAGAGAAACCATGTTAAGGATATGGAGGCTCTTCCACTTGATTGCGTGATATGTGTTCTATTAGGCCCAAAGTACCCAAAGGCATTTTCAGCTAGCTACAAAACACCACATTCTAGAACTGTCCTCACATATGAGAAATTTACAATGAAAATAAATAATTTCCTGTCCCGTACATGAAAAACACATAAAAGTATTCTAAGATCAACTTATTTTGATTGTCCATTTTCTTTCAGTTGGGTTTGTCCAGAAGGGAAAAGAGAGTGTATTTAGCAGTATGAAAGAAGATTACAAACTAATGTTTCATCCTGTTCATATCTTGGCCTCTAGACAAAATGATTGAATCATACCTGAGTTACAAGACATCAGGCTTTCTGAGGTGAACAAAAGCCTACCACATCTCTTACAATTTTAAAATATGAGAACCAGAAATAATGATAACATTGGTCTACTTATTGTGCATGTGAGAAACTGAAGATCAGAGAGGAAAACAATCTACTCAATGATAGGTCCTGTACTCATGCATTTTGTCTTTTATTTTTAACTTTCAATATTAATGTAAAATGACATTTCTGCTGCTTTCTGGATAGGGATTAATTTTGATACACAGTAAAAGCTTAAATTCAACAGAAGTGTTCTGACAGATACATTCCTCTTAGCCTGTAAGTCTTTCTTGACATCCATGTGGAATCCATTCCTCTTTCATTTTATACCTTTGTGTGTAGAAGCCAGAGAGTCCACAGCAAGTCTTGGAATTAAAACATAACTTCCTTCTCTTACACACTGGGACTCCTATTTGGTACTGGGGCCCACAGTAATCTACACAGGCGTTAGAGATTAGCCTTGGTTCATCTTTCTTAATTCCATGAATTCTTGTGCACTACCTATAGCCTACACATCTCTATTCTCCAATGATTTTTTTCTGTCTGTCCGCCTAGCAAGACTTTACCTCCATCCAATAACCTTCTATTCATTAATACTCACATCATATTTATCAAGGAAAATATCTGCTTGAGACAGTTTTTCTGGGCTCTCACATCCATCCTATAGACTATGTTAGAGTGGCCACCATCTCTAAAGGGTTATGGTCAAATGCTGTGTTTAAATTATTGTTTGTATGAAATATTTTCTTTATATTTTCAGCTCTAGTCCTCAGGTATTTTTTAATTTTTTAAGATCTGTTTATGTGTATATGTGTTTTACATGCAAGTATGTGTGTATGTGTGCCACATGTGTGCCCAGTGCCTGTGGACATCAAAAGAAGTCATCAGATCCCCCGGAACTGAAGTTATGGATGGTTGCAAGCCACTATGTGGGTGCTAGGAACTGAACCTTGGTCCTCTGCAAGAGCAACAAGTACTCTTAACCATTGAGCTACCTCTCTAGCCCTAGTCCTCATATTTTAAAGCTGAACTAGCTTCTTTCCTTCCTTCCTTCCTTCCTTCCTTCCTTCCTTCCTTCCTTCCTTCCTTCCTTCCTTCCTTCCTTCTTTCCTTCCTTCCTTCCTTTCTTCATTCCTTCTTTCCTTCTCTCTTTCTCTCTTTCTTTTTTTCTTTCTTTCTTTGTCAAGATTTGGACAAGATAAGAAACTAACAGTTTTTGAATACCTACCTTAAATTGGTCACTGTGTTGAACAATTATACAATCACCACATTTAATATTTTCAACAACACTAAACAGCTATTCTAAGTGGACAAATGATGAAAAGGAGCCTCAGAGTGGTATTCATGTGTTCATGATAAATGCATCTCACTCATAAATTTTGGAGGTGGGATTATACTCAGGTTTGACTTACAAGTTTATATTCTTCTCCTTTCTCCTCATCAGTGACTCAATTTATTCTGACAGGTTCAGTTGCCCGGGAAATAGAGTCATACATATCTTTTGTTTCTAGGACTTCATTTTTAGCCCTTCTGTGCCCTCTAGGCAAGAGTTTGCACTTAATATTACCTTTACCTCCAGCAATATCAAGATCAAAAAGATGCAGCCATCCAGGAATGGCCAGCAAGCAGAACAGGCCGTATCATTTTGTAAGCAGATCTAGATATCTTTCATCCTTGCCATAAATCCTCTCCCATTTCTCACTGTTAGCCACCATTCTATCCTCACATCTGTAATTCAAAAATGTTAAGAGTTTCATCATAGAAAAGACTCCTGTTTAATAGAAATCAAGCACATATTTTCCAAGCTCAAGCTCAGTCTGGGTCAGTTTCACTTGACTACTCCATAGGCACAGGGCACAACATAAACTACTGTGACAGAAGGAAAGGTTAGAGTATGGATACTGAACATAAAGTATGCTCACTTCTGGAAACACTATCAAAGGTCACCCTGTGCTGCAGGAGGGGTAATAGAGTGGGCAGCCTCTTTAATTTGTAGTCACTGGGTTCTATCCATAATAAACTTAAAGTGGGATGAAGGTGCATTTTGGTCAGTTGGTAACAGCTCTTCCCTCACCTATAAATAGGGCCCTTTTTTGTTTATGTATATGGCATTTCCTCCACTGTAGTCCAACTTAAACTGCCAAGCACATTTCCTGATTGGGTTCTATGGCACTTCCCCTCTCCAAGTACCCAAGAAATGCTAAGCCACTCACCAGTTTCTCAGAAAAGAGACTTAGTCACAGAATCAAAATTGGAAATTTTGGGGCTAAGAAACCAAGTAAGAAAATATTAGTGACCAAGAACATTTATTGAATGCTATCTACATTGATTGCTTTTCTCATTACTATGAGTAAATCTCTGTCCAAAAGCAACTTACAGAAAGAGGGGTTTATTTTGTTTTGTGGTTTATGGGCACATTCCATCATAGTGGAGAATACATAGTATAGGGGTGTGATTCTACTCGCTCTCAGCTGAGCAGATAATAAAGTGGAAACAGGACAAGAAGATTTCCTGAAGTCACTCCTTTCCTCTAGCTGGTCTCCGTCTTCTAAAGGTTAGAGAACCTCTCATAACTGCACCACCAGCTATAGCCAGAAGTTTCTCTGGTCCTGCCTGGCCCCTCGGTAGGGACAAATCTCTCCCACCTGTGTCCCACAGCCACTTGGTCCCAAGTAAACACACAGAGGCTTATATTATTCACAAACTGTATGGCCTATGGGTCAGGCTTCTTGTTAGCTAGCTCTTATAACTTAACTCAGCCTATTTCTATTGATCTATATGTTGCCACACAGCTGTGGCATTACCGGTGTGCTGGCATCTTGTTGCTCCTTGGGCAGCAAGCTGGCATTTCCTCCTGCTCTCCTTTCTACCACTACAACCAGATAGATAACAAAATGTTCCAAATACGTAAATCTTCAGGGAGAATTCCACATTCAAACCATGACAACATCTATTAAGTGTTCAACAGTCCAGAGTGCAGCTTGTAGATGACTCTTGTCCTTGGTGAATTTACATTGTTAGCAATCTATACCAGAATAATTACCTAAGCACCAAACATAAATATAAAAGAATTATACATAGCACTGTAGGAACTCCTTTTAATCGAAACCCCAGTTGCTTTTATATTTTTATATCAGACCTAGAGTGGCTGACAATCGGAGGCTTGCCTACCCTGTTTTTCCCAGACATTGAGCACATCTCCTCCAGATGGTCTTCTAAGTTTCCTTGTAACTGATAATATGAAGCAAGTGTACATTCACTCAGTGAAACTGACATATCTCTTTGGGCATATTTTCTCAGCTTAGGGTGAGGAAAATGAACTACATAACTCACCAGCAGGGAGACAAGGTTCATAATGAGGAGCAAGAAGAAAGAGCAAAATGGAAAATGTAGGATTATATGCACTCCCAGCTTCAGAGCCACCCTTGACAAGTAGCAGTTGCCGCCTTTGGTGAATTATTAGGGTAATTGGAATACATGAAGTTGCCAAACAATATCCTGTCAATTATTGTCTAGAAATTCTCAGTTAAAACTTGATTCTTTAAGACTTTTAATTTTAAGTTTGTGAAACATAAATTCTCCAGGGAGCCAGTGCACAATTAAAAGTATTGGACAGTCTAGTACAAGTAAAGAGCATGCTTTGAATTGAAAGAAATATTTTTAGAAAATAAAGGACACAAAATTGGAGAGCACCTTATGTTCATTGGTTTCACAAATTAGCTAGGGGCCATCCTAATGATGCAGCTATAAGCAAGAGAAGAGTTGCAGAGGGTCATTCTTAATTAGAGAATGAGTTAAACAAACACAGTTATGAAGAATAAAGGCATCAGGGAAATCTTAATTTGCCATGGGTAAATTGGGCTGGGTGTGAATGAATATTTGTTTTTATCATATTCCATAAAATTCACAGATTGGCATCTATATGCAAACAGAGAGTGGTTTTTGATCTTCCTAGCTAAAGCTCTTCACATACTGAACAGTTTTTGTATTAACATCTCAAGTTTAGACAATCACTATATTAATTTTTATGATACTAAACTGTTCAAATTAAGCTAAAACAAATGCTAACAACAACAAAACAATAAAATATGGGTCCAATTGTGCTATGGGAATCTTTCCATTAGTTATTTACAAGGGAAAGTACATTTTATGATATGAATAATCATCCTCTGAGTTATTGGCTCTGAGATCAGATTTTTGTACATCAGGCTTCACAGACATGGCAAAATGTAACACAAAACAAGTGATTATGTTCACCATCATCTCTCTTTCCTCTGCGTCTATGTTTTTACTGTTCACTTCTGTCTCTGAAAACACCTTCATATTCTATATCAAGCTAGTCCATGTCCTTATTTTTCCACAGCATACAAGATAAATTTATTTCAAAGTCTATGGAGATCAAAGAAGTTTAAGAAATAGAGAGTATAAAGTTGTCAGGCGAGCACAAGCATAAGAATAGAAGAACAATTTTCATTTGGTTAGTTTCATCTGAATGAACAAGAACACCAATTTCACAAAAATGCTAGACACTTGCTTATCAAAATGTATTGGAAGCAACATTAGAAGTACAATAAACTGAGTTAAACTAGACATTGCATATATTATAGATGCAATGAAGACATTAACATTATTAGAATTTTTTTTTAAAAAAAAAAGAAGAAATAAGCCATACTCAATGAATAAACAGACCTAAAATGAAAATGATAAGGAAGGAAGGAAGGAAGGAAGGAAGGAAGGAAGGAAGGAAGGAAGGAAGGAAGGAAGGAAGGAAGGAAGGAAGAATTGAAGGAGGAAAAGAAATATTGTCAGACATGACCATGAATGCCTGTATTCCTAGCACTTGGTGATTGCAAGATCAGCCTTGTCAATGTAATAAGTTCAAAGCTAGGCTATGCTACATGAGGATCTAGGAGGCAGAGGAGGTAGTCAGGAAAAGTAAGCAAGAGCTAGCCATTAGATACTTCTGGAATTTTTGTCACAAATCCTCTAAGAAACCCTACCAAGCACAAATGTCTATAAATGTCAATCAACACTTCTGTGAAGGCTGCTCATAAATACCAGATTCTGTCATTTGGGACACTGTTAGAGACCATGTCAGAAGTACATACAAGTGTGGCTCTGAGTACAAATTCTGAGTAAGAACAGGTGGTGATACAAAGCAGAAAGAAGTTCATCTTTGGTGTATTTTCTTGGATGTCTTGATTACCAATTTCTGTATGCCAAAATCTTGTTGACTGTTCTCCATTTTTGCAGAGAAAATACTAAATTTGTTCAGCATGATGTGTTTTTGTATTTTGTTTAGACAGTGAAAATAATTCTGGCCCTTTCTCTCTGGGAAAATGATTGTGACAATGTAGGTTTGAGAGCTTTTTGTATCTGTTGTCATCCCTTTTATGAGGTCAAATTAATGGTCATGAATTGAGTACTCTAAGAGCACACGTTGAAATGGCAACTCACATGCCAAAAGGTTCTTGGTGAGTCTACTCATTGGCACCACTTGTGAGGAGAAGAGAAGCATGAAGTTGGCTAAGAAAAGAAGAGCTGTGGTACAGCCATGACAAGGCATTAGAGCTCTGAAGCTGGGGTAGCCCATTAGCTATCCCACTGAGAATTTGGGATGATTGTGCCTTTATAATTTGCGGCCACCAGTCCTTGGATGCAGCATGCCCTGGGGAGGAGATTCAATTTTAAGTCAGGCATCTGTCTTCCACCAACAACTTTCCC
Source organism: Peromyscus leucopus (assembly GCF_004664715.2). NCBI lineage: Eukaryota > Metazoa > Chordata > Mammalia > Rodentia > Cricetidae > Peromyscus > Peromyscus leucopus. Next base: position 107,660,370 of record NC_051083.1, read on the forward strand.
ATCAGCAGAAGAAGTAAGCCCTTTGGTAATAAAGGATGATCTAGTTGTACAGCACAGTATCCATGCACTGCCTTGAACCCAGATAGTCTCCTTGTTTGCTAACAGCAGCCCAACAAGCAGTACACTAGAATTCAACTGGTCATGGCTATGACCCAGTTCCTCATGCCTAATTGCCCTGTCCTTACTGTCATACTCTCATGTTACTTTGGTCAAATGCAGAGGGTAAGCTCACAATCAGCCAGTTCATCTATATGGCAACTCCCACCATTTAAAATAAGGATGAGTAAGGGCATGAACAGCAATGACTGTCTGGAATCCAGATGAGATAATTTGCTACTCAAATCAAAGTAGCTTTGAGACTTGCAAAGCTGGGCATGTGAAAACTCATGCAGAGTAGATGACAATTCTGAAGCTGCTAAAACAGCAGGCTTTATTTTTACAAAGCCAGGGCTTTGTTGCAAACCTCACCTCCTACAAACACTAGCACCTGGTTTTGCTCTGCCAAGTCAAACATTTCTTTCTTTTTCCCTCAAGCTTCTATTTATGCTTTGGTCAGCTGTAACAGAGTCAGTGAAACTATGATAAATCGGGTATGAAAACAAATAAAAAGATCTGCTTGGATTGCTAGCTGACATATACTGAACTGAATTGACCATTCCCCCAGAGTTCTAGAGTGCAACAGCCCCATGTTCAAGCAGACACAGGGAAACTCTGCATGGAAAATGACATTGCAGTGCTATACCATAGTTTTGACTATGTATGAAAGACTCAGAGCCAACTGGATCCCAGACACACGCTCATCAAAAATCAGTGTGCTTCTGCTTAGCTTTTGATTAGGTAACACATTCCCATGGTTCAAAGAATAGAAGTATAAAAAGATCTATAAGAACCTTTGCTTATTAAGAAGAAGCACATAGTGGAGTGTTGATCTGTCATCTGAATATTCTAGCAGCTTATGGTCTGAGAGATCAGCATGAGCCAGACTTTCAAAACTTTATCGGTTTTATCCTTGCAGAGAACAATACCTGCTTCTTGTGAAAGAGCCAAACATTATATAACCAAACGCCAGTGAATGTGGAATGTCTTCATAATCCCTCATCTCTGAGAAAACACTAGTAGTTCTTGCAGATTTTTTTCACAATGTATACAATCATGAGCCTTTTTAGCAAGAAAAATAAAATAAAATTACATTATAAATGCTAAATTGTTAGGTTTTTCCATTCTACATTACATACTATATTATATATAGTGTAAATATTCCCTTGTTAGTATATGTACACTGTTGACTATTAAACTTTAGCATAACATTCCTTGTGTGTGTGTGTGTTGTGTACTATAATGTACTTAGTTCACTGTATTTTGCATTTTTAAAACATCTGTGAAAGTTATTCAAATTGCTTTTCCATTGCTTGTAATTTACTTATCTTGAATTCAAAACAAGTCATGTCTTGGGAAATTAATGAGAAGTCATTAAAGGGAAGAGGAGAAACACCCAGAAAGGTCTACAGGTAGCAGGGTATGCTTGGTAAAGGGACAAATTTGCAGTTACACTAAATAGGTAGCAAAGTACTATGGGAGTAGACGATACCATTTTCCATATATGAAAGGACATGAAAACAAAATAAGTAGGGAGCAGTACAAGGAGATGGATTAAAGAAAAGATAAAGTAGGTTAGAAAGGAATGAATGTTACCAATGTTAATACATGCACAGTCAATTGTTAGAGTAAAGCTTTATCAGAACTAACAGGTCTCTGCTGAGTCCAAACTTGATACAAATTATTATAATTTGGCTATTGAAATATATTACCAATCCAGGCTGGGGCTATATCTCAATGGTAAGGTGCTAGTTTAGCATTCATATGACCCTGGACTTTGCTCCAAGAAGCTCTATGCTACTAAAATAACCTACATCAACATAAACAATAATCCCATTGCCATCCACACTCAATCTTCAGATATCTCAAATATCAAGATCAATAAAATATTGACAAGTCAACATCCTGTCATGAGTGTAGAAGGGTCCATAAAGATCTACTCCTCCCTAAGAGCTTCTAGGCAGATAATAGTATCTAGTGTAGAGAGATAGTTAATTATTAGTGAAGGTAGGAGAGACATTTTTCTTTAGTAGTATAGCCACTAGCATGCTCTTAGAAATAACCCCTTACCCATGTCCCTGTAAGCAACCCTAATGAAACTCAATGATCATATTTTTAAAGACATAAAAATAGAAGGGAGGCCAGTTAAGAAGAAGAAGGAGGTAGTGGGAATGGAAGGGGGGCAAAATGGGATAATAGGAGACAAATATGATAAAAATGCTTTGTATTCATGTACAAGGGTGTCATCGTGAAATCCATTATTATTATTTAAAATTAATGAATGCTTAGAAACATTGAGAATTATCCATAAAAAAAGAGTAGAACTGAAAGGAAAATGGTTATCACCACAGAAAGGGAATTGTTCAAGGATTGGGACACCTTTAGCCCGAGCAAGAGAAGGTTAAAGTAAGACACAGTAACAGCTTTCAAAAATGTAGAAGAGATTACTCTTGCTCTCTGTCATCTCAAACTGTGGACAAGGTCCACAGAGATGACAAGAATTTGGTTTTTTCACTAAACCTGTGAACATTTGAGCTTTGCTAACAAGCCTTTTATAAAAGTTTACTTTAAATATATCAGACTACCTATGTAATTTCAGAATTGTTATCATTCTGCCAATATTTTCTTCATAAATAGTCCAGAAACAAAATTCAGCTCCGCCTTACTGAATTTTCATAAATTCTTAATTAGTGGCATTCAAAATAATGAGGCCTTATTATACTCTGCTTAAGAAAGATTTTCACATGCGTTAATCTCTTTCTTCCTATGTTTATTTCTTAATCCCATGCCTTGGCCCACTCTGTGCCCTCAACTCCCACTGAAGCAGAGTACAGCTAAAACCCACATGAAAATGTAAATCTAAGAAATAAATATGCGTGGTTGGTTTTATAAGAGTAAGAATTAACATTTAAAGCAATGGTAATTTGCTCTGATCTGTAATTTTGAGCTCCTGTGCTGAAATTGCTCATTTGGAAATTACCAAGTGCTTGGGTCTCGTTTGTGATCTTCTTCCTGCACACACCCAGCACACAAAGGAGTTATAATGACCGGCTGAGTCACTGCCGCCATCTCCCTGAAGCATGTTCTCCAAATGTCAATAACATTTTCTATGGTACAGTGAGGACGACTCTGAACCACAGCCTGCATACACCACAGGGTAGGCCCAAGACAGCAGAGAACTTGGAGTGTGTACAAAACACATCTCCATCTCTCTTCATCCTCTGTTTCTGTAGTGGTTGAACTGTTATATCATAGATAATTTGGGATTTGCAAATCATCTCTATCACTCATTCCTGTTGGAAGTAGGGAGATTGTTTTGATAATATCCCAAAAAAGCTGTCTATTGGTGAGATTATATTCATTTATTATTTATAAATTCATATATACTCAATTATATTACAAATTCATACAAGAGGCACAACTGGAGATATAAAATTGGAGATGTGAGCATATGTAAAAAATGCTTGTGCCATTGTGCTTTGTACTTTAGATACACTGCTCTTGGGGGTTTGTTTGCTTGCTTGCTTATTTGTCTGTTTGGTTTGGGGATTTTTGAGACTGGATCTCTTTATGTACCTCAAGCTGGCCTTGGACTTTTGGCAATCCTCCTGCTTCAGCCTCCCAAATTCTGAGACAAACCCAAGCATTTGATCTTTCCTTTCTTTGAACAGAGCTCCATAGTGTTAGTTGCTAATGGTTGTTGAATATAAATTAGCTAAGGTGAACCAAGAACTCCTGGTACATTTTATTCAGGAAAATGAAAGAACTCTCAAAACTTAATTTTATTGAATAGTTTATAGACTCCCTAAGTAATCAAAGAGTAATACTCTGTATTGGAGGTTTTCTTTCACAAAAATCAAAGTGACATTACCTGGGTGACATAACTGATCTTGTTAAATAGTCACATCTATGTATGGTTCAACATGTTTTAAAAAGGCTTTATTGCTAGTCAATTTATCCCTCATTCTTTGTTATGGGCTTCATTTAACCTCAAATTCAGAAGAATTCTTAATTGAAAGACGAAAGAAATAAGCTGCAACTGCAGCAGAGAAGATTGCAGCCAGACATAAGAAGTTCTTGGCATTTGTCTCATAGATATTTTGATAATGCATATCATGCCTTGATAAACATCTGTCCCCATGGTGCTCACAAATGATAGAATCTTTTCTCCTTTACAACAAAACACCAAAATGGAGGTGCCAACTATCTGGAGAGTTGGAGTTGAAGGTGTGAGTTCACCTGCTCTCTCCAGTGAATCAAGTTTGAAAAGACCCAATGGACTGTGAAAAGAAACTCAGTAGACTCTTTAACACCTACAGAAATATTTTGAAAAGGGAAAAAAATTAGTATAGCTGTTTTTCCTTCCTTCAGGGTTTTCCATCCTTCAAGCAATTATGGAAGCAGCGGTGCAAAACAACTGGCAAGTGACGGCAAGGTCAGTGGGGAACATAAAGGACATCCAGGAATTCAGACGCATCATTGAAGAAATGGACAGGAGGCAGGAAAAACGATACTTGATTGACTGTGAAGTCGAAAGGATTAACACAATTTTGGAACAGGTATGTCTGAGATTTAGTCCACTCCCAGCCTGCATGTTAAAGCATTATCCTGAGGCAGTTCCCATACCTGCTAATAATTTAAGTAGCCAACAGACTAAGCATGCCAACAGTTTTCAGTTTTCAGTTTTCATAGTCTCTCTAATCCTTTTTTCCTCCCTAGTGGCTGCAGGAAAAAAAGAAAAGAAAATTCTAAGCCGATAAAAAATTGCATCATGTGATTAATTGGAATCTCTCTGCAATTTAATGCTACATATCAGATAAATCCACCCCTCCACTCCTCTGTTTAATAGATAGCTGGTTATTTCAAAGTAATCCCCCTTCCTTTCTTATATCTTCTTCCCAACAGGGAAAAGACAATAGATTAGGCAGGCTGACAGATAAGAGTTTTGTTTCTCATTACTGGAATATGTATTTCCCCAAACCTTTCTAGGGAGCATCAGCTATTGATGATGAATGTGGGTACATAGTTACCAGGTTCTGACTGTCTATATTATTCTAAGTTATCCCTCTGGGTTAGTGGAAGAGAAAGATAATAGCTTAAAGTATTTTAAATTTCATAAACTTTTATAAAAAATCTTGGAAATAAATAAAAGTATTATATTCCAAAATTAACCAGACCCAAAGTCTATATAGGTCAATGAACTTCTATTTAGTTAGAACTGGCATTTGGAAAAGAAACTGCGAAGAGTCACATTAAAATTTACACTTTCAGTATCAAACATATTTTATGTATTTATCACCACCAAAATTAAAAAAATTGAATGTCAGAATTAGAATTAGAAAAACAATTAGTTTTATATCCTCTTTCATATCACATGTCCATTACCTGCATCCAGTCCTTTCTCATCCCCTTAAATTTATCCTTTCTTGATCTCTTTTTTTTTGCACATTATACTATACCTTTCATACTGTATATTAAAAAATATGATGACCCTGTCTCGAAAAAAAGAATGATGATTTAATAAGGAAATGTTCTTGGTTTTAAAAGTGTGAACATTTTTTCTTAAAAAAGAGAAAGCTAAATACACATGACACATGGACAAGCTTAAGCCAGACAAAATCCCAGCACTCAGAGGGGGAAGTGGACAGGAAGCCCCACCCCTAACCAAGAAGCTTGATACTTGTTGGGAGAAGAAATCAGTTTTCTCTAATGGAGTGTCACTGGCTATATCAACCACACTCCAGAGCAGGCCCCATGTCCACGAGTAGTTGCTCAATACAAATTGGATTCCATGTGGTTTTCTGGTTTTTTTTTCTTTTATTTTTGTTTTAAGAGAAAGAAAAAACATGAATTTGGGTGGATAGGGAGGTAGCAAAGGACCTTGAGGAGCTGAGGAAGGGGAGAGAACACCATTGGAATATATTGTATGTAATTCCCAAAGAATAAAACATTTTAAAAGTATAAACAATTTTTTTTGAAAAATTGAATAAGATAAAGGGGAAAATACAAAGGGCCAAGATGTTTTCATTATTAAGCATGAATATGGACATTTTAGACTGAAATTACTAGAAGTATTTGTACTATTGGGATAGAGGGCCAAACTGAAATGGGATGAAAGTTTACTATTTTCCTCAAAAGTGTCCCTTTGCCAGTTAATAACAAAGTGTCTGCTTTACCGTGAACAAAAAAGTGTCTGCTTTACTGTGAGGGAAACCTTCAATTCTAATTCAACCCCAGTGTGCCTGGGAGCCAAAAGAGCTTCAGAGATCAAAATTATGGCGAGCAGCCATGGCCTGTGAGAGCTGAGTTATAGGAAATGAAATATTAGCAGTTTGTCGGATTCATTCCTATTAAGAAGAGAAGACAAAAAAAGAGAAGAGGGAGGGAAAGTGCTGGTGCCACAGGCTAGAATTACAAAGCTGCTCCCTTGTTAAGCTCTGCACTGCTCTTAATGGCTAGTAGCTCACAGAAAATCTGGAGCACAAGCCTGGTTAGTTCCTCAACTAACATTCTCCTGAGCAACACAAATATGATCCATGCTCTCCCTCACTGAAAAAAAAAAGAAAGAAAAAGAAAAAAAAACCTTCCTTTGATTTTCTCCGATCTTAAAAATGAGGAATCAGGTCAGTGATGCTGCTGCATGTACTACATGCCCTCCAAAATGTTTAGACCAAAATAGCCTTTTAGTGGGTGACCTACTTAATGGGCCCAAACAGAAGAACATCTCTCTTGTCACACTTTTTTGTTTTCCTTCTTTTCCATTGGGGACTTTTGGCTTCTTGAATATCCAACACTCTCTGAAAGATATGGACTGTGGGGTTTTTCAGTTCTGTGTAATGGAAATAGAGATGGGTAAAGCTCTGAGTTCTATATACCTCTGAAACCTTGGGCACTTAACTATCTATACCCCAGTTTACCCATTTATATGATGGAAAAAACAAAATTTGCTCTACCACATAAGATTAACACAACCCCCCTAGAAGGCATAAATTTTTGGAGAGAAAACTCAGTATACAGGTGGAAAATCAAATTGCTGAAATCCAAAAATTCTGTTGTTCATGTCTCCCTTTTCTGTCTTCCTTTCTTCTTAATGTACTTTCAAAATGTCCCTCAGGATACCCTCTATGCCATCTCATTCATTTATCTTCTTTAAAAACAACAAAAGTATCAACACATGTTTGCTTTCTTCACCATTTAGTAGCTCATATGTTCTACAAAGTAGGGGCTTGAATGTGCCACAAAGTGCATGGTACACAGTAAGGGAGGGACAGTAGGATGGACACTTGATGAAGCACATTTTATTCAGTTTCACTGAGCTTTGGCTACAGTTCCATCCAAAGCAGTGGTCCTCAACCTTCCCAAAGCTGTGAACCTTTAACACAGTTCATATTGTGGTCACCCCAAACCACAAAATTATTTCGTTGCTACTTGATAACTGTAATTTTGCTACTATCAGGAATTGTAATGTAAATATCTGATGTGCAGGATATCTGATATGTGACCCCTAAAGGAGTTGTAACCCACAGGTTGAGAACCACTGACCCAAAAAGAAAAAGTACTTGTGGCCGTATAAGGTGATTGTTAGACTACACATTTTTTAATCTTTAAAATACCAACTCCATTTATTTTGCTTCCAATGGTAATAAAATTGTTGCTATTTATTTTCTTTTGCTGAAATTTATTTATTTATAAAATAATTTTATATTAACCAAATTTCTTAAACAACTTCAACGTGGCATTTCTTTAAAGAAAATGTTTTTTAAAAGAAATTGAACCCTTTCATTGGAATTTAGTCATTCTTCTGACAAACATCATGGTATAATACACAGATTTTATTACAATGATAACATTCATAAGGCAATGAGTATCAAGTCCTAAAAGACAGCCTCATATTTTAATTGTTTTCAATATCATTTAGGGTTTTTTCCTGGAAAAACTTCTACAGTCTTCTACAAAATTGTGTTTCATTTGACTGAGTTAAAAGAACCTCTGATGCCTTTACAACACAATTGTCAATAGATCAGATTTAAGCATAAAGTTCATACTGTACTCCATATACCCTTCAGGTAATAATGGAAGTATGACAGTGTAGTACAACTATTCAACTAGCAGCAGATTTTCAATAAAGTTTTATATAATATAATGTCCACACTGCATTACATACATTACTTTTTCCTGTAAATATTCAAATAGTTATAAGAACAATAGAAATTCTTCTGACATTTCTTCCAAAGTTCTTTTTTAAACTCTTCCAGGTCTTCATATACTAGTAGAGAAGAAGAATCAGATGCTGATCTTTTATTAGTATCTCTGTGTAATATTTAAGCTACAAGGAAGGTATGATACATTTACAATTGTGAGAATTACCATAGAAATTGACAGAGCTAAAGACAAATGAGACCATGATAAGTAAGTTCTTAGAGATCAGAGAATATCAGAAAACTGTAGCTCCAAACTCCAAGAATTAGAGCACTATTTAATTTTATTTTTCCAATTTCAATAGTTCTTTTTTTAATCTTGTTATAATATAATACAACATCTCTCCCTTCCCTTTCTACCCTCCAAGCCCTCCCACATACACTTCCAACTCTCCTTCAAATTCATAGCCTCTTTTTTCATTAATTGCTATTGCATGCATGTATGCATATGTATAGACATATGAGTGTGTGTGTATTCCTGGAGGGTGCACACATATGTGAGTGTGCATGTGTGTAGAGGCCCACCAGAGTTGATTGATATCTTGTATCATTCTCCATCAATCTCCACTTCATTTTTGAGGTAGGTTCCCTCACTGAACCTAAAGCTCACTCTCAAGGGATTATGTCACCTTACCCCAGGAATATAGTCTGAATAGATTCAGTCACTTATTAGCTTTTTGACAAGGGGCAAATTACCTGCCTCCCTGTATTTCTATTTTCTCAAAATAAAACATAAATAAAAACTATACCTAGATAAGTTAATATGTACAAATCATTTGGAAAGGTCCCTGATACATAGTGTTGGTACTCCACTTTGATGCCAAAACAAAGCACTTTCACACAAATGGTCTCATTTGAACTTCACAATAGGATGCCAGGAGGGAAGATGTCTTTATTTCAGATTTATAGATGATAGCTATAGGCTTGGAGACTTCTAGATGACTTGTCAAAATTTGACTTCCACGTACATTCAGTTGAGGCAGGACCAATACCCACCCCCACCCCCACCCCCTGCGCATCATGGCTGAGCAAGGTATCCCACTATAGGTAATAGGCTCCAAAAAGCCAGCTCATGCACCAGGGATATATCCTGATCCCACTGCCAGGGGCCCCTCAAACAAACCAAGCTACACAACTGTCTCCCATATGCAGAGAATTACCAGGCTTTGTTGACTCCCCATGGGAAGCCTTGCCCTTTTGGAGGAGGGGATGGGGGCTAGGCTTGGGCGAAGTGGGAGGAGGGATGAGAGGGGGATCTGTGGTTGGTATATAAAATGAATAAAAATATTCTTAAATTAAAAAATGAAATGTAAAAAGAAAAAATGACTTGCAGTTCAGTATCAGTATGTGACAGAAGAAGTGTGAAACATGGGTCTTCTGACTCCCAGTCTAGTGTTCTTGTGTTAAACTGCACCATCTTCCTTAATTTCTAAGTTACTCATTAAATAACTCATCAAACTCGAATGTGGCCCGCTCATCAGGTTCTATCTTAAAATGATGGCAAAGCAATTAGAGATGATCCAAAGAAGAGTGGCAAGAAAATGATGAAAGCATTAGACAACAGGAACTGCGAGGAAAGGCTCTATGAGTTGAGGTTGTTTATCTTGGTGAAAGATCTCCAAGAACAGTTTAATCACCATGCTCAAGTATAAAGAGTTACCATAAAGAGGGCACTGACCAACTGTTCTGCAGGCCTAAGGACGGTACTACAGCAAATGAGCTTAACTGGACTAGAGAGACAGTCAGCACTAGGAAGGACTCATTATAGAGGAAAGGCAAGTGGAAGAAAGGGAAATCTCCCTAGTTCAGACTGAATGAGGGCAAGACTATGCTGCATTAGTGAAAAGTTAAGATTAACACACTTTTTTTAGATTGTTCTAAAGTGCACACAAATTTCAAGTTCATACTGTGTGCTAGCAAATAAAGATCTGTATAGAAGACTTAATGAATAGGGGGGGAAAAGCATCATTACTGGGTATCTGTGTTTCCAGGACTCATATCAGGTACAAAACTCCATAGACGCTCCTTTTATAAAGTGGCATCACATTTGTATGTGACATATTCATAACCACCTGTATAGTTTAATTCATTTCTAGGCTGTTGATAATAATGAATAAAACACAAATGCTATATGTATTTGTTATGTTATTCAGGGGATAATGACAAGCAAAGGATCTGTATGTATTTAGTAAAGATGTGGGTTTTTAAAGGTATTTTTGATCCTATGTTGGGTGAAGTCATAGATATAGAACCAGAATTTACAGAGGGTTGACTGCAATTCTTAACTTGTCTGTGTATCATATATCCAGAAAGTTATCCCCCTTAAAGACAATTAAATGTTCTCCATTTGTTTCTTTATCATACTTTTTCTTTTTCTAAACATTATTAGTATATCCTCTGCCTGAATAGACTAAATGAAACCCAAACCAATATGTTTCATTGTTCTACCCAGCAAAATGATAGAATGTGTGAATTTTTTTCCTGGTGCATTCTCATGCCAAGGCATCTCTTCATGAGTCATATAAAAGAGCCTGTTAAGAAAACAATATGGAAGCAGGCCAACCCATAGCCCTTATTCCCAACTCTCCTGGCAGAACATTAAGTTGACTTACTACCACATAAGACAATCTGAGTTAGTCTCTAAGAATAGTTTTGTGTGTGGTACAGTTTGACTAAACATAAGCTTGGGAAGCAAAGACACATTGGTTCAAATCCTAGCTCTCTCGCCATTCTATTGTGTGACACTGAGGAAAATATCTGTTTGTTTAAGACTTAATTTTGCAACTTACACAACTGTCTCACTACCATCCTTCAATGGCTATTGAGGATCACATCAGGCAATGTGTAAAAAGCACAATACACAGTGTTCAATTCTAGTAGTTACTCAATATCTGGTAACTGCAGCTATTTGCTCATGATGAGTTTCTTTGCTTAGGAAAATAAGCCACTTAAGGATTATTGCTCAAAAATGGTGTCCTTGTGGATTTTCCAGGCTATCAGTTCCATTTTGGGTCATATTACATTTGAATCTCACTGAATTCATTATGTTCAAACACCTCTGCTTTTATGTTCAGTGAAACTTTAGGTAATGCATATTGATCAATCAATTCAAGTACTATTTGAAGATCAACTAGATTTTCAAGCATGACTTAAAATAATCAAAGGAATTAAAAATCTTGTGTCACATATGATAATTGGGCATTCTGAACAATAAAAAGTATTAAGTGCTTATAGTATTCCAGATACCATTTATGCAATATGAATATATAGATATAGATATAGATATAGATATAGAGAGATGTTTAAAGGTAAAATATATACATATGCACATATATACATATATGTGTGTGTAAAAATATGTATAACCCTGTAAGGTATATTGAAATATTATCTTCATTTTAAAAGATGAAGAAAAGGAGACCTAGAAGTCATACAACTAATAATTGGTGAGGCTAGAATTTGAACCCAGGGAATCTGGCTGCATACACAATTAATCACTGCACTAATTGGCCCTGCATCTGACTGAATTTTTCAGTTGGGGTTTATTCAACCAAAAGTTATAAGATAAGCATCCTGATGAGGCCTGAAGTGGCTTTGTTTACACAACAGGCATTTCACAGTTATTTTCTCCACTTGATGAGGAGTCATATCCCATTAACACAGAGAATTGAAAATAGACCCTCAAATCGACGCTTTCCCAAAGTGCTCATTTGTAACAAACAGGTTCATTTCCTTACAGTACCAAAATAATCCAGCTTTGGAATGAGACCCACAAAGTCATATATTGCGAGAAGGACTTGCCTAGAGTGATCTGTATAAAAAACTAGCGTAGCTAAAGAACAGGCAAAGAATTGTGACCTTCATCGTCTTACCAATGTCTTCTGGCAATATGTCACCAGCAATGCCCCACCCCCACCTTAAAACCTAGAAAGCCAAGCATGAAATTGAAGTGTAAATATTTATTGGAGAAGTATTTCAGGTGGATGCTTAGACTTGAGCAGCAGGACTGCAAGGGCCACAGATCTCCCTGCCACCATCACCACTCGACCCTAAGGAGAGGAACTACTTCCTTAAGTGTCAAGCTTTAAAGGACTCCTTGTACCACAAACTCTGAAACACACACAAAAAAAAATCTTTTCTTTCCCTGCGATCTTAAGAGTGAAAAATTAGTGGCATGCTGAGCATCAGGGGACAAGGCAAAGAGAAGGCAGACACAAACACCAAACCAAAAGTGCCAAATCAGAACACACAGCCCCAGGAAGTTTCAGAGGCGGTCGGGCAGAATAGGAGAAAATTTCAATTTGTGCCATAAAACAAGAGAAAATACACAGTGTTTCCAATTGGCTTTCCCAAACCAAAGTAGAGGACATTTAGGATCTAAGTTTCTCCAAATAAGTTCATTCCCTATCTCCAAGCTACTTTATATCACAAAGCTTTGGAAGGCATAAAGAATGTTTTGGCATGGCCAAGTCAGAAAAGAGGGTTTCAGGGGGAACTTAACTGCCTTATTAGAGAATTTGAGAAACCACGCTTACCAGATGTAGGATAGATTTAGCCACAAGGTCTGAACACAGGTCTTCCTTTAGAGCTTGCCCTGCACTATCCTGTCCTCACTCCAGCAGATTCCTGTATATAACAGGTAGGAGAGTTTGTTTGTCTTGAGGAGAACCTTATTCCATCAGTTTATGGCTTTATTTATAGAAACAAGCTATAGAACATTGACTGGCTCACAGGCCAAGCCAAAGAGTACTTTGTTTTAGGAATTTTAGCATTCGTATATGTATGTGGCCCTTCACTTGGATTCTGGCTATGGGCCCAGATAATGTTAAGAACAAGTGTGCTTCTATTCATTCATAGCCATCATTGCCCAAAAACATTAATCCCATTTTCAGAATATACAGTTTGTTTTGTAGTCAATTTTTTCTCTATTTCCCAGTTTTGTTCATCATAAATGTAGCCCTGAAGTTGCCTATAATGCTATTCTTCAGTGAGGCTAAGTTTAGGAAGGTGTTTTTTTTTTTTTTTTTTTTTAAGTAGTGGACTTTCTTCCCCACTAGTTTGACTACTGTGAAAAATAAACTAGGCATCTGGTAGAACTGGAAGAGAGCAATACTCTCATTACTTCTTTGGAAGATAATGCCCTTCCATATTCTCACTGGAGTGGGTGAAAGGGGATCCCAGATAAACTTCCTGATGCCCTCATCTATTTTGCTTTAACCTCTAGGCATTCTCTTTTATGCTACTAAAAATTTGGAAAAGAAAATAGTGGTGGCTGCAGAGAATTATAACCTGTCAAAGTGCTGAGAATAAGTGACTATATAGAGATACAGAGGTGGCTCAGCAGGTAAGAGCACTGACTGCTCTTGCAGAGGACCAGCCTTTAGTTCCCACATTGAGTGGCAGTCATGCTGAGTATACTGATAATTTCTCCTGACCTCCTCTGGCACCCACATGCACATGGTGCACATACAGGCAAGCAGGTATGCACACAAACACATAAATAATTAAGAAGACTGTTGAATGCTCAGCCATGAATGGTACATGTCTATTACACCATCACAGGTTCAGGGAACAGCACAGAAGACAAGGTCAATGGGGGAACAGAAAGAACGTAAGAGCTGGAGGTAGAAGTGGATCCTTGTGGTATGCTGGTTCTCTGGTACAAGAGGCTATCAAACAATCAAACTTACAGCAGCTGTGATTGGCTGCAGGCAACACACAAGCTTTTGTTCACTAACCTCTTGCTATGGGGGAGGATGGGAACTCATGAGGCCCCACCTCTCTCTGAGTTTCTACAGGCAGTTAATGGTTACTGGGGAAGTAAGAGATACTTTCTTCAGTGGTATAGTAAAGTGTCCATGCTCTTGAAAGAAACCTCTCTTTCACGCTTCTTTTAGTAACCTTAACGAAATTCATTGGCCACACAAAAAGGACATATTATAGAGCAGGTTAATTCCCTACTGCCAGTGAATACCTAAGTCATGTAATATGTTGAATGGTTAAAGTGTATAATATTAAGCAAGAACATGAAATCATCATGTCTTCAGGTTAAGAACTAGAGACCACTAGATATCATGATTGGTTAAGTAACAAAGGGGGTCCTTGAAAAGGATTAATGAGACATGCAAATTACAGAGAGAAACTTAAAATGGTTGGAAATGGGAAAAGAAATGACACGGCCCAAGGAGCACACACTAGGAGATGAAAGGATGCCAAAAATTCTTTTTCTACACACTGATCTATATTTGAAAGCTTGTCCATAGAAGACTGGGAAAGAGGGAAACAGAAGAATGCTGTCTCTCTGGCTGCTTCTAGATTCAACAGTAAAAGAAAATAACCTCTTCTTTGTTTTCCTGTACCATTTCTTTCCCTGTTTCCATGCTTAACATTGTGGAAACACTTGAATAAATACTTTGAAGCAAAAATAAATGCACTTCCAAACTCTAGGACAGCATTGCCAAAGCAAAACATACTGCTCGATTACCTGAAAATATCCATTGTAAACATGACTTCTCTCAATTTCAACCTAATGTCCTCTCTACCCTTAAGTGAGTAGGATTCTGTACTTGAACTGAAATCCTTCAGTATGTTAGGTGACTTGGACAATCACTGGCAGTAAAAAATAAACTTGCTCCCTAACATACAATGTTTATCCTGGGAGCTGGTAACAGACAGTAGTAGTCTACATTGAGGGACTTTAGCTTTGGCTTATTAAAACAGATGGCTTGATTATCTGGTCATACTTCCCATAAACTGGCTTGGTGAAAATTTAGAAGCAAATCCCCTCTGGAAAAAGAAAAAGAAAAAACTCATTCAAGATCATTACTTTGGAACAGAAAGACTCTTGTTTGTTTCAGATGATAGAAATTGTTGGACTCAAAAAGGAAATGCTCCTAGTAGACCAACAGTTTCCTCTTCTCATTTTTAAAAATCTGATAGCTCATCATTCACTTGATTATTTCCTAGGAGGCTTGGAGGGATATTTTAAAAATCAACAAAAATTCTAATTACTTTTCATTAACTAACTTCAGAGTTCCTTCTGAAAATTCTCAAGGACTAAGACTCTTTGAGATGAAGGAAGATATCCAGGAGTTTTTATAAAGCAGAATATACAAGCTTGAGGCAGGAGACCTGGGTTTTAGCCCCAAACCATAAGACTTCAAAATGTACCTCATTTCCTAATCCTAAAGCAAATGCGTTAAATGTTCCAATAGACTTCCAGGTCCAAGAAACTATGATTCCCAGTGCTTTGAAAAACAGGATAGAGAATTAATTAATGAGATATCGACGGAGGGGATAGGGATCATATATCTCAGTGGTAAAGTGTGTGTAATGCTCTGGGTTTAATGACAGGGAGGAAAGACAGTGGGAGAGAGAGAATGGGGGAAGGGAAAAAGGGAGAAAAAAAGGAAGTTTAAAAAACAGAAAGGGGGAGGAAAAGAAAAGGAGAGAGAGAACAGATCCCTTTTGTCTTACCTCATGCTAAACGTGGTAAGTGGAAAATAGTAAGTCTTCCTTCCTAAGGAAGTTTACAGTCTAACAAGCTGATAAGGAAGCACAATAATTCTGGAAGGCAGAATATGACAACTATCACAAATGTGTGAGTCAACTTTCTTGCTTTCTCGGATTGCCAGCTAGTGACCGTCATTAAATGGTTTTTTGCTGACTGAGGTTCTGGAAAGGCTGAACATCAGGGAGCTTTTCTGAGACTTGGGAAAACAGATGATAAGGAGAATGAGATAACATACCCTTAAGGCCACAGCACCACTAGGAAGTTCATCATTTACCTCTGTCCTTAGAGCACAGAACAATGCATGTCCCTGTTAACAAGAGTTTATGTTTGATCAAAACTAGTACCACATACGTATGGATATAAATATCACATCAGCCCTTCCAGAAAATGCCTAGGGAAAATTCCTATTAATTAAAGGCTTCTGGTAGTTGGATTCTGATTAACTGAGATTTGTTTGTTCATTACAAACCTATCCTAAGTCCCTGGCTATATCCACATCAACTACTCTCCTCCTGCTTGCATGCCCTTTGCATATAGAAATATCAAGGGGAAAACAGAAAAAAAAAATGCATAATGAATCAAGACATACTCACCCCTCCCACATAACATCAGAATTTTAGGACTAAGTCTGGTACTTTATTCCCAGATCTTAAACATAGGAACCAATACAAATACAACAATAAAATTGATGTAAATATCATTTTTGTTTTTAGTTGACCCTGTTACAAATCAAATGGGAATTTAAAATAGCTATATTTAAACCAAAAATAGAAGAAAGCCTTAACCAAGTATAGCCATGTTATCCCGCTATAGGAAGTGCATGTATTTTCTATTGACACAGGAAGAAAGCCCCCAACATGCCTGAGTTTGTGTAGCTTCCACTGTGAACACCTTAGTTCAGTCTTTGCAGGCACTGAGAGTTTGACAGTCAGTCCTGCAGGTTTCAATTACTGGCTTGGAAACACTAAGTATTTTTTAAATCACCATTGGGCTTTATTAGGAAATTTTCTCAGATTAAGAGCAACAAAAATGTAGTAATTAGAAAGTTTGTCATGCAGCTGCATGATTAGAGGAGCTCTTTACTAGATTCTAACAGATGTTACAACAAACCGTTTGAAGAATGCTGTGAGAACCACAGTTCATAAGAGCAACATAAAAGCTAGCTATTGTTCAAACCCACGTTGCCATAGGACCCTTATATTTAAAATAATTTAGACCTCTAAGTTCCCCTACAGAGAGGCACCAAGCAAATGCAAAATAAGAACAGTAACAAAAAATAAAATAAAACGTGGAGATTTGACTTCCTCACCATGCTAAGAGTGAGAGGCAAATGCAAATGATAGAGCCATGCAAATGTCTGGATTTACATGCTACTTAACATGGAAACAGCCCTAAACAAGCACGGCATTATCATAAAACATTCATTTGACCTTTCCAGTTCAGTGAATCTTCTCCTTTTTGGGACACATTTGCCTCAGTCCAGATATGGCAGGGTCAAACTGTCTTTGCCCAAAGGTCACAACAAATTGACAACTGAAAGGAATCACGCAATGGTCTAGACAGGGCAAGGCATTAAGTAGATCGGTAATACCTAGTGTCATATTACTAGGAGCAGAGCTAAAATAGAAGGTGGTAGCCAAACACTCCTATTCTATTATCAACCTTCTTTTCTTTCTTTCTTTTTTTTTTTTCAAGACAGAGACTCACTATGTACCTCTGACTAGCCTGGAACTAGCTGTGTAGACCAGGCTTGCCTCAAACTCACAGAGATCTGCCTGCCTCTGCTTCCCGAGTACACCACCATGCCCAGCCAACTTATTTTTAATAAACATATATAGCTATCAAATAGCCTCCCAAATGAGCAAATATTACCCATTTCACTCTGAAAAATAGTAACAACTGATGGAGTATCTTCTGAGGAATACAGCTTGAGGCCAAAGATTAAAACTCTACATAAGTTCTTTTTCAAAATCATGTCTGCCCTTGCACAGCCCCCTCATCTTTTTGTTACTTTAGTGATGTCAGCCATGAAATATAAAAAGAAAAAATCCTTCCCTGCCCTACCAGCATGACTTTAGGATGAATCAGGCAGTTTCTCTAAGGCATTCTAAGATGCCTATTGAGGGCAAGTCTACAAATATAAGGCATTATAATTAGAATCACGTACCTCACTTCATGAGGAGGAGTGAGTGAATGAAGGGTGGAACTTGTGATCGTGCAGCCTGAGAACTCGAAAAGGATGAAAGTCCCTATAACCTGAAGGAGTCTGACCTGGCTGAGTCAGAGAGGTCAGTGACACACCTGTGCCCACCACAGAACGTTCTCAGAACGGAGGGAGTCTTCCTGATTGTCTTTGCAGAATGATACTACATTTCCATACTCATCATTAAGGTTTAGCTTTGAAAGTGGCACCAAAACAGTGACAATTATTTCATTTTTTTTATTTTATTGTAGTGCAGTAGGCAAAATACATCTTGCCTAACACAGTAAGGTGAACTAGTTATACAAAGTACTGTTCAAACTAAGGTGCATGAACTGAAATTGTTTTCATGTCTTTAGTTGAATCTTTTGTAGCAGTCTTAGCTGTAGCTGTAATGTAAAGTATTGTTAATAACTAGCAAAGGCCAAGCATCGTGATACATGCCTTTCATCCTAGCACTCATGAGGTAGAGTCACTTGTAACTCTGAGTCCCTGGCCAGCCTGCTCTACATAGCAAGCTCCAAGCTAGACAGGGCTACATAGTGAGACCCTGTCTTTAGAAAAGTGGAGCAAGAAGTGGGGCTCCTGACAAAATTCACTATTGGTAAAAGATATGCCTGCCAAGTTTAAGACTGTGAACACCAGGAAAAGTGAATAAGCGATTTGCACATTGTACACTTACTACCCCTTTGAAGGTAAATAAGAGAAAAGAATCACAATACAATGTGACCTCAGTACTACAATGTCTTGGATTAAGAGATGAAAATCAGACACATTGAAAGAATGTCTAGACAGTCAAAGAAGATTCTTATAGAAAGCTTCTTAATGGCTACTCCTAAGTGTCTTGCCTTCAACTGATGTCACTTCAAGAGTTCTGAGAGTCCTTTGCACATCTCTTGACATCTTTCAAACTACTGCTTGTGCTTAACTCGAGAACTTCCTACTCAATAATCAATAAATCGCTCCTCCTCCCTCTTTCCTGGCCAATAGAAAATCAATTTTTACTTGATGGGCTGCTTTGATTCAGTTTTCTCAAACGTGCAAAGGAAACACACATCCTTTTTTCACACACATTAACGTAATTTCTGTCTCACCCACTCAAGCACAATGCAATCTTTAAAACACTGACCTAATCCCCTGTACCATTTGGTATCCATAGCAACCCCCACCAAGCTGCTCAAGGAGAGCTTCAAGTAGTGGCAGGAAAGTGCACCTCCTAGCAGAGCCATTAACTCTTCTGCATTAGTCACATCAATAAGGGGTGGCAACAGGCCCATACCTGAATCCTCAGGCATTTCTGTCTTCAGAGAGGAGGAGTGTTGTTCACACTTTTTTTCCCAAGGAGTGAGAGTTGTGTTCAGCTGTTTTTTATTCTCCACCTGTTGAAAATGAAGCACTAAGTGTCCATGTTGGAAGGAAAAAGAGTTTTTCTTGAAAACACTTCTCAGTGATACATTTCCCAGTTGACTCTACCAACTGCAGCCTCCACCAGAAAACACTGCTAACTGACTATAGCCAGGGATCAATCTCTGTCTGTCTGTCTCTGTGTCTGCCTGTCTGTCTGTCTGTCTCTGTGTGTGTGTGTGTGTGTGTGTTTGTGTGTGTGTGTGTGTGTGTGTGTCTGTCTGTCTGTCTGTCTGTCTTCACACATAGAGGACAGAGTTTGGCATCAGGCGTCTTCCTCAATTGTTTCCCCATCTTATGTTTTTAAGGCAGGGTCTCTCACTGAACCTGCAGCATATTGATTCAGCTAGACTGACTAACCAACAAGTTCCATCCAACAATCATCTTCTCTCTGTCTCTTCAGCACAGTGATTACAGGCACACCCTGCTGCACCTCAGTTTTATGTGGGTACTATGGATGGAGCTCACTTATTTGGCTAGCTAGGCTAGCTGGCTAGCAAGCCCTAGAAATCCTCCTGTCTCTACCTCACACCATTGCAGTTACAAGCATCCCCTGCTGCACTGGGCTTTTATGTAAGTTCTGTGGATCTGGACTCGGGTTCTCATGTTTCTACCACAAGCACTGAACTATCTTCCCATCCCTAGAGCCAGTGATTTTGAAATCCTGTGAAGATAATATACATGAAATACTACCCAGTTTCTTTTAAAGTTGTTGCCATTATATGAGCTAACTCAGCGTCTCAACTTTCTTACCCTTTGACAAGTCAACCATGCTCCAGTGGAAGGTCACACATCCAAGAATATTTGGGCAGCACAAATTTTGATTTTAATGGGAGAGGATTAAGACAAAATGTTGGATGGGAAGATGATGGGAGAAGAGTAAATCTGTGAGGAATCTAGGGAGAGAGGGTGAATATGATCAAAATTCATTGTGCAAAACTCTCAAAGAACTAATGAAAAAAGGAATACTCATGCAACAATCTTATGGCAGCAAATTATAAACTGCAACATTAACAATGGTCCTGTTACTAGAATACTTATTAACCAATAGAAAATGTTATAATTTCTCCAAATACAGAAAAAGCCATCTGGCTTGCAAATTTTCTTCATGAGTTCCATAATATTTGCTCTGCTCACAGTTTTATTGAAAAGTTGTCACGTGGTGATAATTTCCCTTTACTGTACTCTAGAAGATAGGTTTGGTTCATGGGAATGATTCTGTCTGCAATTTCATTATAAGACAGTTCAACATTATCTGACATAGACACTTTGCATACAGAGGATCATCTCAGACTCAGCAGTTTACAGTAAGGACCCATCACTTAAGTAGACTCTTTTCCTAGACTCTCCACAATAGGAATACTATGTGGAGTGGGAGGAACAAATATATAGGTTTATCTTCTTATTTGCATCAATATAAGGAATGAGGAAGCCACTATTCTCAATCCTTCCCAGTGGATCTGCTGAAATATAAGGAGATGGTTTCAGCAAGGCAAAATTCTATTTTCATATTGCTTATCTCTCAAGTCTTGAGTGAGAACTAGCCATAAGTTTAAAGAAAAGGTAAAAAAAAAAAAAACAGGCATTTTTCATCCCTCAAGACTAGAGATTCATCCCCGTGAACTGATAATTGAAATCCATCATGATAAGTGCATTGGTAAAGGAGCACACAGATTGAAACAGAGAGGCAAAGGAAACATAATTAACTCAGCCTGACTTAGCCAAACAAGAATCCTGTCCCCTCATGATTGAGCTAACTGGGTAATCAAGAACCAAGTGAAATTCATATGATTTTGTGGAAGGAATGCACACTTCTGTTTGCCTATGTATGGCAATGCTCCCTTACTTGTCAGAATGAATGCCAATAAACAACAACAAATGAAAACTTGAGGCTGATTAAAATGTCATAAAGTAAAATGGTAGAAAGCGCCTGCTGATAGTATGGACTATGGGGGCTGCAGAGATGACATAGCAGTTAAGAGCATGTACTAGTCTTGCAGAAGACCTCAGTTCTACTCCCAACACCTGCATCTTTGCAACTCCAGCTCCAGAGGATCTGGCACCGTTTTGGCCTCCAAGGGCATCCTTAATCATGTGCACATACACACAGAGAGACCCATGTGCATACACATAAATAAATAAATCTTTTAAAATTTTCATGGGCTATACTGGTCATAATGCAATTTGACCTTTTACCACAACCTTTAGATCCTCTAGAAACAAAATTTTTCCACTAGCCAATAGTATATCATGGTTTCAAGATACTACTTAGGCACTCAACTACTTTTCCATTTTAATTTAGGTGTTAAGAGATGGACTAGCATGCATAACTGTATCACAACTAGAGAATAAAAGAACAAGGATTTAAGAGTTTGATTTCAGGGCCCATGTTCTTGTAGATACCAGATTATGCCAATACAAGGACCAAATAGCCAAGTATGCATGCGTTCTCTTGATTAGGCCATCTGTCTTCTCCATCCCATTCTACACACTTCCTACCCAAATACAGGGAACTGGTGCTAAGGTTAAGGATAGGCTATTCACATAAAAGTATATCACACTAGAAAAATAACATGTCAAGAGAGTCCCAGGACCCATTCTTCTCCCCCATTTCTGTATCCTTTTCATTCTTTCAACCACAAATGTTCATTGAATATCTACCTGTAGAGCACTACACTGAAAAACACAGTATGAAGTAGGAATCTGGGGTTCTCCCCTCAAGGAATGATAGGCAAAGTAGGATGGTAGAACACATATCTGTATGGAATAAACAGTTAGTAGACTGGAAAAGATGAGAGTTTGAGACCATATAGTAATCCATCAAACACAAAAATAAGTGATCATTAGACAACTGAAACAGAAGCTGATATTCATGAAGACAGGGTTTTGTGCTTTGCTCATGCTGTATCCCCAGCCTGACAAATACTAGGTCTTGATAAACATTTGGAGTCTGTGGGTTGGTTGGTTGGTTGCTTGTTTGTTAGTTGATTGGTTGCTTGGCTGCTTGGTTGCTTGGTTACTTGGATTTTTTGAGATAGAGTCTCTCTATGTATCCCTGGTTGTTCTGGAATTAGCTATATAGACCAGGCTGACCTCAAACTCACAGAGTTCCATCCACCTCTGCCTCCCAAATGCTAGGATTAAGTGCATGTACCACTACGCCCAGCAGTAAACATTTGTTGAATTAAATAAATTCATATCCTGACTTTTTGTGCTGAGGACAAGGGGAGCATCAATTCTCATTTGGAGATAATTCCCAGGCCTATAAACATTGCATACATAATGTGGCTTTTATTTTTTGGTGCACAACAGGAGCCTTTTAGACATTCAGAAATGACCACTGTGCTTATGACTTAAACCTTTTTAAATTCTCACCAAAGCCATGTATGGGTATTTCCTAGTGGTGAAGATTAATATTGGATGCAGCTTACAGCTCTTAGCAAAACGTTTCAAAGAAACACAACTCCTGCTATTTGTTTTGCTGATCTAACAAGGCCGAATTTTGATAATGATTTAAAAATAAGATCCTTTAGTGTATTATAGTTAAGACTGAAGAATAAATAGTTATGATTTCTGTCAGTAGGCATAGGTTGTAAATCTCTGTTTTAGATATTCATACTCTGCTAAGTGGGGGGGTCAGTTCATACAGGCTTCAGAACATCATTTTATTTGTTGAAAAAGTAAGATAAGGAAAGAAAAGAATTTTCAAATAGTCATTTTGTACATCCCTAAGTGGTCGAATTACTGTTCTTCCAAAACTTTCCACTACAGTATAATTTCTTTTCCACTTATTTCATTTTGAACATTCTACAAATTCTGTCTAATGACTTGGCTTCCAAGGCTTTGGGAGATAGAGGCAATTAGACAAAATTGGGCTTGTTTAGGATAGTATGGCCATAGACATAATATATTCAATAAGAACATATTAGAACACTAAGGGGAGACCTAAATATATATTTGGAAAAAACGAATTGAAAATAAGACCATCCCACTGTAACTCTGACTTACTTTTTCATCTCAGGAACCATAGTGCTGTGCCAGCATGAAGCACCAAGAAAAATATAATTTAAATATATATTATAATTAGTATTTGATATATTTAATGTATATTATACTAATAATTAATATTGTATAATATGTTAAATGAATTGGGTCTGATTTCACAATGTACCTCCTAGGCATTAGAAAAGCCCAGCTCACCACACTGAATGGTGCTGAATACGTTGTCCACTCTGTTCCAGCCACCAGGTGTAGTTCAGAAGGTACCTTCTTCTTGTGGCAGAGGCTAGGAAAATTTTTCAAAGCTCACATCTAGCGAAACCTTATACCCCTAAACCAAAAAAATCTTTGATTAGAAGACTTTCCTGTAATGCAAGAATAAACACTGTCTTCTAGAGTTTTCCATGTTTTAGAACATTTTCACAAGATTTCATTTTGTCCCTCTGAAGTAGGTAAGACTCATAGTGACTTTATTTTTTTCCATTACAATGAGAAACAGAGATTAAATAACTTGCCTAAGATCACACATTTACGATTGCTGCCTTCTATTCCTTATTTCCTGAAAAATTCAGTCCGTTTTATGTAACACATCTAAAAGGATGTATTTGGAAAGGCTGCAACGGAACTCTCGTTGCACAACATTAACTGCCCTGCCAGAGTCACCCCTTTGCTTTCCAAAGGTATGGGTAATAACCTTTACTGTGCGCTTAGCCATTTCTCTCCCCACCCCCTCCTCTGTTCCCTGAAAGAACAATTAAGATCCATCTGGGACTAATTATAATGATTCTTGAATTTGAACTTGCAACCATTACCCAGTTGAGGTCACTTATTTTAAATTAACTTGCCTGGTCAGAACACAGGTTTGGTTATCTTCAGAACACAGTGCAGAGAGGCCCTGGATCACTCAGACTTTTAATTAACTAGCTAAATAACACATACTGTGACAAGTTGCCCAAGATTTGATGGAGTCATTCATTTGCATTCAGACAAGGATCAAAATACATTGTCAGAGCTTCAGGGACTGAGTCCTTGAAACCTTCACACAGTCTCTTGTTCAAGGCTGTGTGCTTCTTCCGTTTGGTTCCCTCTAATTATTTTTCCTGTGCTTTTGTTCTGATTATCCAACATTCATCACAAGTGCAGCTTGTGATTCAACAATGACAATTCATGTCATATGCTGATAGGGAATCGAAAATTAGAGTCATGATCATATGAGCCAAGCACATAGCTTCAAGAACTAATTAGGGAAACCAAAAGGAGATTCCCAGGATGTCCAGCAACAAAGAAGACTTTCTAAAGAGATGGGCCTCAATTTATCCCCACTTATGTAATCATATATAATAACAGTAGGTAGTCTTTGTTACATAGAATGCATGATGGGAGCTGATCATCCTTCAATAATAACAATAGTAATGGCAATTCTTATTAACAGTGATGAGTAGTAGTTGTAGTAGTAGTAGTAGTAGTAGTAGTATGATTGCTAACAATGACTAGGCTTTTGAGTCAGTTAAACCTGATTTTGACCTCCATCTCCAACACTCTATGCCTATGAGTCCTAAGGCAAGTTGACAAACTTTTATGAGCCTTAATGTCTTAGCCTGAATAATACATTCACAATAGGGCCTACCTTAATGGATTGTGGTGAAGATTCAGAGAAATAAACTCTCTGACTCAGTAAAGGACTTGCTGCACAAGCCTGAGGGTCTCAGTTCAGACCCCCCAAACCCATGTTTAAATAACAAAGGCTAGGGAGGTGTAGACAGAATGATCCCTGGGACTTACTGGCCAACCAGTTCAGCTGAATAAGTGAGTTCCAGGTTAACTGAGCTCACCAGGTGACCTCATCTCACAAGAATAAAATGGAGATGTAATTGAGGAAGATACCTAATGTTGACTCTAGCCTACACACACACATATACAAAAATGTGCATTGAGAGAGAGAGAGAGAGAGAGAGAGAGAGAGAGAGAGAGAGAGAGAGAGAGAGAGAGAGAGAGAGAGAAGAGAGAATCTTAAAAATATTTTAGCTGGTTCAGGTGGTACACTCCTTTAAGCCCTGTATTTGAGTGTCTGAAATAGGAGAATTGCTATAAGTTTAAGACCAGCCTGAACTATATAAAGATTTTAGGCCAGCCTGTACTGCATGGTGACATCCTACCTCAAATGAATAAATAGGTGATATATGTGTAGGCAGATAGATATGTAGGTAGGTAGGTAGATAGATAGATAGATAGATAGATAGATAGATAGATAGATAGATGAAAGACAAATATTTAACATTTAAGAGACTGCTTTGCTATATTAGTCACTTTTTGGTTTCTGGGATAAAACATTATGACCAAGACAATATATACAAGGAAGAGCTTATTTGTGTTTACAGTTTTAGCAAGGTAAGAGTCCATCGTGGCAGGGAGGCACGCCAGTAAACAGCAGACATAGCTGTAGCAGGATGCTAAGAGCTTCTATCCTTTACCATGAGGATGATACAAAGAAAGCACGGATAATGTTATGAGGCTTTGACACCTCCAAGCCTGGCCCAAGTGATGTACTTCCTCCATCAAGACCATATCTCCTAATACTCAACACTGCCACTGTCTGGATCCCAAGTGTTCAAATGCTGAAATTTATGGGGGACATTCTCATTCAAACTACTACACTTCTGCATAAGTCTTGGAAAAATACTATCCCATAACAAAACTAGTCTTCTATAGTCTTCTGTTATATCCCACCAAAAGGTCTTTGTCCAAGGCTATTTCCCATCTGGGATTTTTCCCTTCTCTCTGAGGGAGGGGTAAATAGAAGGCACATTACTTTGTGGTTGATTTACCACCCGTTTCTCATCATTTTAAACCTATGTCTTCAATACTCAACTTTCAATTGCAGACCTCAGCTCCTTCCCACTTATTCCCAGTGCTATCCTAATAAATGGCATCAGCATCCCTCTGTCCCCAAGCACTAATGTATCTCCATTCTTCTCACTTAATAGCTGCAGGGTGTTTTTGTTTTGTTTTGTTGTTTCTTGTTTGTTTGTTTGTTTGTTTGTTTGGAATTGAGGGACATAAAATCAAGCAAGGCTTTGTTCAGGAGGCTGCCTGTGAACTGGGTCTTGAGGAATGGATATGATTTCTGCAGGGAAAGATGACGGCAATAAGGAGAATGAAAAGAGCATAACCAATATAGGACAAACACTTAGAGCGTCCTAAGAGCTAAAGATACATTATTTCACACATTTCTTACTTTGGTTCTATGAAGTAGCTTTTAGTGATAGATGCCTTTTCCATGTAGGAGGCTCAAACCTAGAAAGCATAAGTTAATTGCTCAAAGTTACGATAAAAAGTAGGATCTCTAACTCAGCAATCTAGCCTTCCTTGGTGACTACACTACTTTATTCCTTCCCGTGATTATATTCCCTATATTTCCTATGTTACAGGTGGAAAACTAAGGCTGGGATGTAATGTAACTTGCCTGGGATCATAAAGCTAATAACTGATAAATCCCCTTTAATTTACTATCTGCCATTTACACAGCCCTTCTAACTTAGATTCTCCCACCTTCATTCAACTACAACTTTTTATATAAGACCTGGCTACCTCACACCAAATGCTTATATTATAGTTGCCTCAAATATAAATCTCTCCTTTAAGAACCTATTGCTGCCCCCTTACTAGACTAGTAAAATTACTAACTGCATTCTAAACATTATGCTTATACTCATAGATAAGTAGAACTCTCACCCCTCATCAAAGAAGTTCTTTCTACAGCAGACAGAAACTTTTACAGAAAGCCACAACTGGTCAAAACACAGAGAGCAATTGACCATGGGGTGCCCAGTACCAACTGATACATCCACAACACAAGCTTATGCCTAAGGTTCAGAGAACATCTCTGAAGAGGGGGAGGAAAGATTGTAAAAGCCATCCTTGCAATGACAGGGAAGATCCACCCATGAAATCTCAACAGTTTGGCCACCTAAACAAGACCTGAACAATTCCAACACCATTAGACATACTAATGTGAAAGGGGAAAAAATTCACAGGGCCCCAGCCCTATATGAAAAGCTGCAGGCAATTAGTAACTGATGAGAAGGCAAGAATTAGTCTTCCCTAGCTATGAGCCCCTAATTGGCTATCCTATACCAAGTGACCAGCACTGAAAACATATACATCCAGGCAGCATTAAAGGACTCAGCAGTTCCAACATATATAACATAACAAAAATATTTAAATAGATGCCATGTATTGGAGAGGGAATAAGGAAGGGAGGGGTGGGAGGTGTGTTTGAAGGAGGAAAGGAAAAGGGGAAGAGAAAAAATTATAATTTAATTTTGAAAGCTGCAGAAACCTATATTTATAAGGAGGTACATGCCTATAAGCCTAGCACTAGGAAGGCTGAAGTAAGATAATGAATTTGAGGCTATCCTAGACTATAGAGACCTTGTTTTAAAGTAAATAAATACATTTTCTAATTAAAAAAAAACTCTCCGTTAGCACTGAAGCACTATAACCCAGCAAGACTCTCCTGAAATAAAGAGAAATGGCCTTCTACAACATATCTCTCTTCATTTTCAAAATAGCATTCCATTTAAGTTACCTGTTTGTCGGGTTCCCACATATAAAAGCCAAAGAAAAACTTTTGTAGATTTCTCATTGGAGACAGAGTATTTTCTATCTATAGCAGTTGAGTTAATC
This sequence comes from Peromyscus leucopus, assembly GCF_004664715.2. NCBI lineage: Eukaryota > Metazoa > Chordata > Mammalia > Rodentia > Cricetidae > Peromyscus > Peromyscus leucopus. Next base: position 107,688,466 of record NC_051083.1, read on the forward strand.
ATCCTCTCGTCAGTTGTACATTGTTCACATTTCTGTGGTTGCTCTTCTCCCACTGGGTTCTAATCATCTGTTAACTTGGCTGTCTTTCCCATTCAAGTGTGACATCCTCCAGACTAGGGCCCATATTCTTGTGACCTCTGTCTCCCCGTGGTCTCGACCCACAACTGGCACAGACTGAGCACCCAACAAACATGTATTAAAAGAAGAGAAAATCAGAAGGTGGTTGATAGAAGCAGCTTTCCATATATTAGGGACATTAATCCACATTTCTTCTGATTCCAGAAACGGAGCTATTGTCAAACAACAGAAGTGTTGGTTAATAATTCCGGCATTGCTGATTTTAAGCTACCCATGGTTTATTAATTGGCTCAGAAAATCTGCATATTTAACAAGTGGCATTCAGAAGCTTCCTGTGCTTGGCTGAACACCAGCAGTTCTTCTCAGAGTGCTTGAACTGTTGGCATGCCAGTATGATCATAAAGGTAGAGAAGCTGGCAAGGAAGGCAAGGGAACATTTCTGAGTTTGGAGAATTGTCTGATTTGCCCCCGCCCCCCTCCTCAGTCATTTGTCATCCATTTGCAAATTGAGATCCACTTAAACGACATGGCTCCCAGAAGAGGAAGGGAGCTGCCAACTAAGCAATTATCCTGAAAATCTCATTGGGTTTCTGAGAGATAGTTCCTTTTATTTGAAAATAGAAACATGGTCATTCACTTCAACTATCAAACATTTTTATTTATTAGAGTGTCAAATACTGAAAACACCACACAAATGGAAATTTGTTCAAAGGGGCATACCTAAGAAGTTGAAAAAGAAGCCACTCTATTCTCTGTATCCATACCAGGTGCTTTCTCTCCACTCCCTGTCTGGAAGCTTCATCAATCTGAGCTACACCTGGGTTTCTAATACTCTACTCTATATTCACACTTCAATTTTGCACACAATAATGAAGTTAATAATTATTAAACATCAAGATTTGAATCCAGAACCACATAACATCAAGGTTCTAATATATTACCTTTAATAATTATCAGGCAATTTCCTATAGAATGCTGCTATATATTGCCATAATCCATTGCCAAACACTGTACCTTATCTTGAATTACATAGTTTAAAGGACCTATTATACTACCCTGTTTATATGGGAACTATACTATACTTATTTCATCAGAGGATCGGTAGATATTCCATTTTTTTAAAAATTCATATGGCACATTCCAATGCCTGCTACTCATCACCCATAGTCTTTCCAGAAGGTCTTTGTCATAAACTCACAAATTAGAATATTTTGAGCATAAATGAGCATTACAAAACACCTACAGAAAGCAAAGCTTTGAATGGACTTTTAGAATAAAGCTGTGCATATTTTTAAAAAATCTCTGTGAAGGTAGCTATGAGGGTTGCCACACATTTAAGGCCAGCCTGGACTACACAATTAGTTCCTGGGCTAGCCAAGATTACGTGGTGAGACATGTGTCAAAAAAGAAGAAAAACAATCATATTTTTTGTGAGTCTAAAGTTTTTCTTCTTTTTTGACACGTCTCACCACGTAATCTTGGCTAGCCCAGGAGATGGAAAAGCAAAAAAAAAAGAAGAAAAACAACATTAATTAACTAAACGTATTTTAAAATGTGTGTGTGCGCGCACACATTCCAGAATTTTCTTTCTTGCCTTCTTTGATTCCTTTCTCTCCACACAAGCTTCCCTACAGACAGCATAAGCATTGAAAAGATTACTCTTTTGTATGAATATTTGTCTTCCTGAAGAAAAGCTTCAGTCTCTGTGTCTGCAACATTCATACCCCCCACTGCCATTGGACTGACTTTGGTATAGGTCATTGTTTTTCTCTCCCACACTAATCTAGCACACTCATTCAAGATGACTGCAATATAAAGTTCTGCCATTCTGACATAAGAGAGCAAGTGTGTGCACATTAAGCTTACTAGGAAATAACACTAATGGAATTTGCTTCTGATATGTTTACTAAGACTCAAACACTGAAAAAGATGAACAGCTATGATCATATTGGAAAGCTCTTCTGGAAGCTGTGGCATGTTCACCGGCTAGGTTCTGCAACATACTATTCATTCAGCTTCCCCACACTGCTGAAATTATATCCAGTGCCATAAGAAAACAATGTCCTTTTTTTCAACTAAGAGAAAAAGGAAGGCAGATGTGACCTGAAAAGTATCTTTTTGTTGAACATAGAGAATGTGATCTAATAGTTTTTTTTTCTTGCAGATAGAATGCCTATACAGTAAAGGAAAACTGCCTGGTGAATTAAACCAGAAATCCTCCCCACAAACACAACCTTTTCTCCCAGATCCCCTTGCCCAAGCTTTTATGTGATACTTAAATCAAAGAAAAACAAATTAAGGTGAACATCAATGCATGTTCTGTATTCAAAGCAAGATCAATCTTTCTCCATAGATCCTTTTCTGGCACTGATGTAGAAAATCCAAACATGGAGCTACTTAGGTCTGCAAATAACCTAATCTGCATACCAGATGGATCTAAGGGGGGGGAAACATACACACTTCTTCACACACATATTTTTTTTTCTAAAATGTGAGCATAGAAAAACAGATGCTTTTGCCTCCCAGAGGATATGTGGGCCTCTCTCAAGTAGTCTTGTGGAGCAATTTCATTTCAAATTTCTAAAATTATGAAAATGTCTAGATTAAACATAAAATTGGAAGGGAAGGGTCTCTTTGAGAAAAAAAGACAACTGAATGTCTTATAAATCATTTTTAACTACTCAGAGATACTCAGTTTCACAGAAAACTAGATGAGGGGCAGGTTAGGAAGGGAAAATCACCCCCAAATGAGTAAACTATGATTCACTGATTTCCTTGACAGAAAGTTTGACACTGTCTGCATGGCCCAGTTTTTGTTAGTGTGTATGAGGCCTTTCTTCTGCAAACAAACCTCTGCTCCATGAATGAGAACTGTAGCTGTGGGGGGGGGGAGGTTCCCCCTTTGAGATGCTATATAAGAAGATAAAAATAAATCTCCCTAAAACACTGAATTTTATCTATGCTTCACACACTTCTCCCTTATTACATTTATCGTGTCTGCCATCACAGCAGGCCATCTATCATCCACAGCAAATCTTACAAAAGCAAAGTGACTACAGAACATGGATGTGGGAACTTGGTATTTCTTCCTTAAATGTCACATTAGAGTGTAAAAACAGCTTTTTATCCTTGAAGTTCTGAAACTAATTCAGAACGATCTATTATAATTACTGTAAAAGCAAAGTTGAATAATCTCTTGGTTACCAGAGTCATTGAATAAGTAAGGTACAATTTATGCCTCGTTCATCTGTAACAGATGGAAAGAATAAGGATTGAGGATTAACGGAACAAGAACATTCCTATGAACTATCCAGTTCTTTTGTGTACCATGTTAGACTCAATATTCTCATCCCTCCCTATTTTCACAAGCCTTTCCCATAAAACAAATTTCAAAGGAAAGGCCAAGAAAAAAATACATATCACATTTCTCACTGGGGCCTCATTTAGCTCCCATCAGCAGGATTATAAGCAGTTCCATGGAAGATCTCGAGACAACTGAGGCTTACTCTCTTATGAACTGGGAGAGCATTTCTGTTGGAACCCTTCTATAAAAAATATTACATGTCCCTGGGATTTTCATCAGAAATGTCTGATCAAAGTAAACTATTGTCTGATGACTCAGGCGCTCACAACAAACATCCATGATTATACTGTGCAGTAGCACAATGTTGTCTGCTTTCCTGTTGTTGTTTCTTCCTTCTCCTTTAAGGCAGTCTGTCACTTCCTCTGGTACTAATGCACCTCTCCCTAATATCACTCCCTGCCTCCATACACACCCCTTCTAGCTTGCAGTATTTAATTTGCTGGGAACGGGAAACCCAAGATTGGTAAGAACTGTATGTTAAATCAGAGTCAAGCAGGCACTGAAAGCATGATGAAGAATTAATTATGGGCTTCAGTGCACCAGCTCTGTGACTCCTAACTGTTCCTATCTTTAGATAACTTTCCCATATCCTCCAGCTTAAGGCTAACTCTAGAAAGGGTGATGGGGGAGAACCACCTTCCAATAAGTCCGTTTGTTCTGAGCACACCATCTGGGCATGGACCAAAGGCAGTTATTCTAACAGCTTCAAGTTATCCTGAAGCTGAAAATGCAATGTCTTGATGAACAACCCCTTTCTACATGGAAGTAATGTGGCACATGTCATTATTCACATCTCAAATACGTTTGTAAATAGTCTCCAGTTTGATGGCAGCAATCCTGTTAGGAGAGCAAGAGCCAAATTATGGAAAAGTTAATGGAGGCTCAGAAAGTTGAGTCCATAGTCAAGCAGTGAGTGTATGACCAAATCTAACCTCTGGATTGTCATCCAGAGCTCTTCTAGTGACACTACCATTGTCTATTGTTCCTTCTTGCCTTCCTTATGTGGAAAAGTACAATAAATTTGGGGTCCACCGAAACAGACTTCCTTATTTTTCTCTGAGTTTGTCACATGTCCTTAGGAACATTGCTCATTTTTCTTGAAGAATTCGAAACCCTCTAGTTTTATTATGTTGAGGGTTGTCAGTGAATTAAAAATTCAACAAATCTATGGTCCCAACTTGCCACCAAAAGTTAACAAATTGTTGCCAGCAAGGATGTTTCTCACAAGCAGACACTGAAGAATACATCCCAGAAGACACCTAACAGCTTATTTTGTGTCGTGGCAGCATGAGAAATCACCCCTCAAGACATTCATTAACCTTTCTTTTCCTTCATAAATAATCAGTCAGAAATGTGGCTCATATTTTAAATTAATTGAAAACATGTCTCTTGTGCTCTCTCATTCTCTTCCTCTCTCTCTCTCTCTCTCTCTCTCTCTCTCTCTCACACACACACACACACACACACACACACACACACACACACACACAGAGAGAGAGAGAGAGAGGAGAGAGAGAGAGAGGAGAGAGAGAGAGAGAGAGAGAGAGAGAGAGAGAGAGAGAGAGAGAGAGAGAGAGAGAAATGTCTTAAGTCCTTAAAATAACAGGAAAGTAAACATACTATTCTACTCAAAGGTACCATTCCATTTATATGGGACAACCTAAACCTGTACCCTCCATGGGACCTTCCCTTTCTTCTTCATGCCTTAGATATCCTGTCTTCATCCTCTGCCAAAATTAGAACAATCATCAGCATTTTGCATTAATAAGATTATTGAAAATTGAAAATACAGTAAGTCAAAATGCAGATAATATCCTTAACCTACCTCAAATCCTAGCTTAGCTTAATCTACTTTAAACAAGCTCAGAGCATGTATATTAGCCTTTAGTCAGGTGAAATAATTTAACACAAAGCCCATTTTATAAGAAACTGCTGAATGGCTCATGTAATCTATTGAATTCTGTACTAGAACTGGAAAACAGCTAGCATGGTTAAAGTGCTGTTCCAGAGATGAGGATGACGCTATGTAGTAGAGGACTTTCCTACCATGCACACAGCCCTGGGTTCCATCACTATCAGTTCAGATAAACAAGAAGTACTATCTCTCTTGCATGTATACAATTTAGAGACCACCATAAAGTTGAAAGTTCATGAGGCAAATTGAAACATGACATACAGTCATGCTGAGCGGGATGGTTCTGAAGCAGTATTCCAACTCTGATATTTACCAAAATAGATAGGTGTATAAGTCCCTTATTTAAAACAACATACTATTTGGGAAAATCCTATTAACATCTTTCTATAGTCTTTAAATAACATGTATATTACCTATATTAACAATTACTACTAAAAATTAGACTTCAAATTTTCTAGGAATTATTCACACATACAACATCTAGTACAAGTCAAGCATATTTTAGACATTAAAAACATCTGAAAAATCATTTCAAACTAGAACATATGCAGACTCTTTTCTTGTCTCTGTTCCCCCAAACAGTGCAGAACCATTTAGATGTTTTTAATGTGGGATTGCTTATATGTACATGGATATGGAAACCATAGATATGGAGAATCTAACTGCACTTCCAGTATTTCCATAGGAAGGAAGAGCCAGCATTTAATTCCAGATTTACCATTTCTGGCTATCTAGCCTTGGAGAATTATTTAAACTACCTTTGGACTGTGATTCTTCATGTGTAAAATTAGACTTCAAATTTCTAGGAATTACTCACACATACAACATCTAGTACAAGGCAAGCATATTTTAGACATTAAAATAAGGACAGTTGTGATAACTACTATTATTGCAGACTTTCATATATACCTCCAGTTTGCTATGTGGATGATTCTGAGGCCTTGTCCCATTGTTTTCAAAACTCTGACAGCTGCACCCAGCTGTATCCAAAAAGGAACTCATAATGAAGCTTAACCCTACAGCCTCTAACTTGCATTACATCCCTCTAAGGCCTGTTCCAAACATTGTATTCATAGTTTTCCCTTGTTTGACTTATCATAATATTATTGTTCCTTTAATCTGTATGCTGTTCTTTGCTTTGTTCCCTGTATCTAGGACAGTGCTGGTGCCTCAGTGTTTTACAAAACGCTTAATGAACCAAAAATTTTGCTGCACTTTGTTACAAGAAAATAAACTTATGCATTTAGAAAAAAAAAACAGCTGGCTCATTTGGTTGGAAAATATTTAGCCCAGTGACATAATGAGACAATGAAGTGTACTTTGTAAACTGAAGGCCAAGTATGTAACACAGTATCACTGATGAAAATAATGATAATTATGATGGCTCTGAGGAAATGTTTCTCATACTCACTACAGCTGCCACTTGAGACCAGATGATTATGGTTGCGGGGAGTGTCCTAAACATTGGAAGACACCTAGCAGCATATCTGGCTTTATCCACTATATGCTAATAGCAAACTTCCCAGTAATGGCAGCCAAACATGTTGTCTGACATTGCCAAATGTCCCCTAAAGGAAAACCCCTCTGAATGCCTGAGGGCATTGCTTTCAGTGTCAAAAGATAGACAGATGGCCACACATCATTCATGTTAAGGCAAGAAAAGGAAGGAAAACATTTAGAAAAGTTTTCAATAAGCAAAACAACCTCAGTTAACCTGAAAATCCCATTAACCCCATTCTTTGAGTGCTCTATTCCCTAAGCTTTCCAGATAACAAAAAAAAATGTACAGTACATTCTATTTTCTAATTTGTATGCTAAGTTCAGCTCATTTTCCATCTCAACAGCTAAAGTACAGAAATCCAGTTCATGGGTGAAGGATCATCCGCTTTGCTTTTGCCATCTATTTTAAGTGACAATGGTGCTACTGACCTGGAAGTTTCAAGTGTTTTTATCCCCTCGTTTTGACATTTTAACTTTGATATTGACAACTACTCCTGTTTTATCTGGCTACAAGTGAAATATAACCAAAAAAGGGAACATAGTCTAATTAGCAGTGGTTCTACTGTATGTGATAAAATCACACCACGTTGTTGATCATTTAGAAGCACTCATTCTAGCCATCACACTGATTGTATAATTGAAAAATGCCCCTGAATAAGTAATATTTCTCATTTCTTCTTTCTGCAGGTTGTGATCCTGGGGAAACATTCAAGAGGTTATCACTACATGCTTGCTAACCTGGTAAGAACAAAAAAAATAGTTCTAGTGTCCCTGGGCAATATAGTCCATTTAGTTTGTGTCCTCTATAATCAGCTGTAAAGGAAATACAGGAAGTACCTAATGTGTTCTCTAGATGCTCAGAGAAATAAATTCAGTAAATACCCAAACCAGCCTATAGTAGCTTTAGCTTTGTATTCTATTATTCTGCCTTTTTCAGCAGCAAAGCTATCTTCTTTTCTTATTTAAAAGATAATTTGAGTTGGGCCTGGTGGAACTATCCTATAATCCCAGCTACTTGGGAGGCTGAGGCATGGCAAGAATTCAAAATTTTCCTGTGCTGCCAAGAAACTTCAAGGTCATCTTGATAAATATAGTGAGATCCCATCTCAAAATAAAAACTTTCCAAAAATGGCCCAGGAAACAGCTCAGTAGTAGAGTGCTTGGCTAGGAAGAAACAGGCATTGGTTTCCATCTCTGACAGCACAAATAATAACAATAATGGTAATAGTAATTAGATAGAGTCCCTCACTATTCTTAGATTCGATTTGGATGTCAACTGTTTTAATTAGGTTTGAGATGCAAATCAAAAGACAGAGGATAGAAAAGATGACTCCCAAAAAATGCAAGTGCACATGCACACCAGTCCTTGATTTGTGCTGTCAGAGGCTAAACAAATCTTTTCAAAACAGATACAATATGATGTACCTTTCTACTTACACAAAACACAATCTGGATCTATATGTTCAAATGTCTCATGCCTTTAAAATCCATGACATTCAAGAAGCTAGTATTCCATCAAGGTCACCCCATGCCTCTTCTTATTCTGAAAGGACAACTTATTCAGTGGATAACAAAATGGCTTATAAATTAGAAATGCCTATTTGGTAAAGATTTTATATAATACTGTCTCTACAGAATGAAAAGGTGATGTTAAATTATCACTGTACTGCTAAGAATCTATTAAATTATTACAAGTCCAAACCATAGTTTTATTTCATTAGCACAAAAAAATCATGATCATTATAAAGCTCTTAAACCAAAAAAATAGTAGCAATGATAAGTGATTATTGTAATTGTGCTTTTAGATTTCTTAAATTAAAGCAAACATCTTGTTTTATTTACAAATACTTTCAAATAAAAAAAGAAATGCTACTCAAGCCTCTTTCTTAGATAGTATCCAAATGCTAATAATTTCTGATTTAGTGTACATCTTCAATAAGCTCCTCAAAGTGGAGCACTTTCAGTCCCTAAAAATTCTCTTGGCACACTATACCAGGTTCAAAATAAATGCTTATTTTTAAAAAGTAAATCTATATATTGACTTTTTTTTACCAATCATCTATTGTGCAATCAAAATTAGAGTTCTTGGGTTTAAAAACAACAAATAGGGCCTCCAGATAACTATTAAGACTTAGTTAGCTTTGTGGGTAGTATTTTCATGCATAAGCAAGAGTGGGCTTTCTATTCTGTAGATGTTCTGGGCTCTGTTTTAACACTACCTGTACTGCGAGTGTATACAGTATGTTAAGTCCTTAGAGACTCTGAAGTTCATACTTTTGTGCAACTATTTTGGATAAAGCCACACAGTGTTAAACGCAAGTGCAGGTAGTACTGATTGTGTGTTCCTGACTATTTTTGTTTTTTTTTTTTTTTCTGACTGCTGTAACTTAAGTTTTGAAACTGAATTGCTTTGAATAAATCAAAGAGTTGTTAATAAAAATAAATAAATAAAATAAAGTGATAGCCATGAAAGACAAGGAAGAGAGACAGTAGTACAAAGCTTCACTTCAGACCACACTATACATCTGATGCCACTGAAGAAAGGAAAGAAGGAGACTCACCAAGAAGAGCCCCAGACTATGGTGTATCTCTGAGAAAGTCTTGGCCAGAAAAAAATAAGAAGTCCTTTACAAAGACTGCAAATAACAAGTCATTTCAGCCTCCCTTTGACCAACTATTACCTGATAGAGGTCAAGGAAGAACATGTCTTTCCCTTGAAAGCTAAGGCAGATCTTGATGGCACCTGAAGCTAGAGGCTCACTAGACTCCTTGAGACAAGTTCTGCCTGAGAAGATTTGAGCCCATTCATGTCAGCGATTGTTTCCGTTGGAGTAAGATGACCTAAAGAGACCCTTCCTATTCTAAAATTCCAGCTAGGCCTCCTTATGCCTAATAACAATCTTTCAGATATGCTTTGCTTTCAATGTTGAAATCCAGACCAGACCCCTCCTCCCCCCAAAAAATAGACTGCAAAGTGATGGAACAGCAAGAGAGAATTGCTATCTAGCATGGTGGTGCACTCCTGTAAACACAGGAATTACAAGGTACAGACAAGAGGATTTCAAGTTCAAGGTCATCTTAGGCTATATAGCAAGACCATGTTGTGGGTATAATGAGAAAGGATATAGCTCAGTTTTACAGTGTTCATCTAATATCCACAAGGGCACAAAGGCTTGAGTATGATCGAAAGAGAAAAAGAGACAGACAGACAGACAGACACACAAAGAGAGAGCAAATGAGAAGCAAGAGAAAGCTAGAGCAAAGGACACAGAGAGACGATGAAAAAAAGATTACTACAATGTTCTAGAAATGAATGGTGAGCTGAATCTGGAGCACACAATTCAGGATAATGAGACCTTAGGGAGATGCCTCCTACAAGAACAAGCAAAATCTGTTCCTTCAAAAAGAAAGTAATGTGTAGTATCATGTCAGTGTGAGTCATGAAAACATGAACTCATTCATTGTGCTTTGAGCTGCCACTTTTTCCTCTAGTGACCTTCTTTTCATTTGAACTCAGCCATGTAGTTTCCCTAAGTCTCAGAACTCTATATCATTTGAGCAATAGATATAGAAACTGCTACTCAACTCTGAAAATAATCATGAAACATATAGTCCCTATCATGGTTTCCAGAAGATTTAAAGCACATAAAAATACTCCAAACACCTCTAGCAATGACATCCACATGCAGAGTAAAGCAAAACTATTTAGAAGTCATTTGGATGGTCAAAAAAGGAAGTGGAACTAAGATGTTTCCTTCCAAGATGAGCCATCTGGCCTTTCAAGAGGAGCCAGCTGGGTGAAAACTGAGGATGTGTATATCCTTGGGGGAACAAACTCTAGTCAGTCTTGGTGTTAAAGCAGCACAGAAGCACTCCTTTCTTCTACAAATGCAAATTCAAGAACACTCACCCTCCCTGACCGCTTCTAATCACCTGCACCGTAGCACCCCAGCGGCCTGTTTGATCCTGAGCTCTATATAACTATCAAAGATTTCTGTGTCCTTTTACATAAACCTTCTTAGAGGCAGTCCTAAAAGGAGAAGTTAGGGATTCCATGAATGCTTCAACGGAGGCCACTCACAGGTCGGTGTGTATAGGGTAAGTCGGGGGAAAGGTGCAGAAAAGCGTATCTTGCTAAAATCTCTGGGAAAAACAAAAGATTCTACCAGGAATACAAGCCAAAAATGTGATCTGGTCAGGCTAGAAGTAGGCATTCCAGTTAAGGAAGTCTTGTTAGAATTCTATATCCATTGGTGGTGTCTTTTCTTGCTAGGGGCTGTTCTGTAATTAATTGTTTTATCCTCTATAAGAGTGCTGCTGCTCTGTGGTAGGCCCTGGGGGTAACTAATATATATGCAACCTGTCAGTTAAGCAGCATCCCTTTCCCATATGGCAGGGTCTGATGTCAGGACCTTTTACACTGTATTACCAAGCATATCACGTATCATGATTTAATTTTCTCACATATGCTGGCAATAGTAGCTCAGATATTGTATGTTAGGGATTCACATCATGAGTGAGATAACCCAGACCCAGAAGGACAAACATAGTATGTACTCACTTACAAGTGGATATTAGGTGTACAGTAAAGGATAACCAGGCTACAGTCCACAGCCCCAGAGAGGCTAGGTAACAAGGAGGGCCCAAAAAGACGTGCATGGAAATCCCTGGAAAGAGGAAACAGAAGAAATCTCCTGGGTAAAATTGGGGGTGGGTGGGAACATGACAGATTGGTTGAGCCGGTTGGGGCAGGACAGAGTCGGAGAGTAATGAAAGAGATGTCTTGATAGAGGGGGCAATTTTGGGGTTAGTGAGAAACCAAGTACCAGGGAAACTCCCAGGAATCAAAAAGGTTGACCCCAGCTAAGACTCCCAACAATAGTGGAGAGGAGATCTAGCCACCTCCTGTAATCAGATTGCTAAGTACACTAATTTTCATCAGAGAGCCTTCATCCAGTACTTGATGGAAGCAGATGCAGAGATCCACAGCCAAGCACTGGGCTGAGCTCCAGGAGTCATGTTGTAGAGAGGAGGAGAGATTGTACAACCCAGAGGGGTCAAGGTCATCACAAGGGAACCCACAGAAACAACTAACCTGGGCTCATAGGAGCCCACAGACTCTAGACCAACAGCTATGGAACCTGCATGGGACCGACCTAGGCCCTCTGCATGTGTGTGACCGTTGTGTAGCTTGGTCTGTTTATGTGGCTTCTAGAAGTGGGATCAGGACCTGTCCCTGGCACTTGAGCTGGCTTTTGGGAACTTATTCCCTGTGTGGATTACCTTGCCCAGCCTTGATGCAGGGGAAGGAGCTTGGTCCTGCCTCAACCTGATGTGCTATGCTTTGTTGAAATCCATGGGAGGCCTGCCCTTTTCTGAAAGGAGCCAGAGGAAAAGTGGATAGGTGGGGCAGAGAGGGGAGAGAACAGGAGGAGAGGAGGGAGGGGAAACTACAGTTGGGATGTAAAATAAATGAAAAAAAAATTAATTAATAAATAAAAATGTAATATTGAAAAAGATTAGGGATTGATGTAAAGGATGGAGGTAGTATAATGTAATGCAAACCGAAGCACTAGACTATGAGCTGAGTCAAGTTTAAATCCTTAGAATTCATTTAACTAGCCATCTCTCTGCACCTATTTATTAATTTGCAAGATGGAGAAGAGAGACCAGATCACTATTTCCCAGAACAGGTTATTTGCATGAGCAAGTGTCAAGTAGTTCATAGCAAAGCCTCTTTAGAGCTTATTGGTTTTGAATTTATATTAAATATATATTAAAAATAACTATCCCATAAAGTCTGTGATTTCACAGACACCAATTTTTAGAACAAAGCATAAATTGCTGTTGAAATCTCAAAAGTACAGTCAATGTAAAAAAATATTAGGAAAATTTTGGCTCAGATTCAGATTTCAATAGAAAAATGTAAAGGTGGCATATTTAAGACTAAAATGTTAGAATACTCCAAGGTCACTTCTAGTTTTGTATTTCTTCCTTCTTAGATGTCACCCAGATTGACTGTGAAGGACAATGTGAACACAGCAACTGGGTGGGTGCTACACACATAGGTAGAGGAGCAAAACCAGAGGCCTGCTGTCCTTAAGGCAGACTGAAGCATTAAAATCAGTCCAGATGGGTAAAAGCCAAGAGGACCGTGAGTGCCCTTAGCCACCTTCTAAACAGAGATGAGGGTCCAAAGAACTAATCAACATAGCCCAGCTGGTGATACAAGACAAATTAGATCCAGGTTGAAATGATGTAAGAGCAGATGTTCAGGACACCCCAGAAATCAGGCCAAATAATCCAAGTACTTGAGGTGCCCGGGGCGGAAAACATGAGCCATAGCAGGACACGCTCAGTGCTGCATCCTTTAAGCACTGCTTTAGAAGACCGGACAGTTTCCCGGCGTTGGGGACAGCTACTGACCCTGGAAGTAGAAGTGAAGTAATGTCAGCTATCAGTGGTAGCGAATGTCAAGGACAGGCAATCAAGCAGGGTATTGTGCAGCGGAGAAAGGGGATCGGAGTTAATGTATCTTTGACTCCTCCCTGCTGTGCTTCCTATTTTCCTTGAACTTCTTTGATCAGAAGATACTTCTTGCCTGCCACCTTCTCAAATCATTTTAAAAAATCAGGAAATGGACCCAGAAAAGATACTCCACTTCAACTTGCCCAAAGTATTACAGACAATCTGTCTGTGAAGTGACTGGGTCTTCCCACTCAAATCACCCATGCATCTCAGCTTCACAAAGGGCACAGAGTTTGTGCAAAGATAGGCTAGCAGGATGCCTCAGTAGGCAGAGAGGTATTTGCCACCAAATCTGACAACCAAAGTTCCATCCCTAGGACTCATGTGATCAAGAAAACAGACTTCTAAGGGTTGTCCTTTGACCTCCATGTATATGCAGAGATATAAAAATATGAAGCACACACTATAGATTTATGAGAATGAAGTGATCAAAGACAAAAGAGCTTTCTAAACAAGAGCAGGAAGCGGAGCATGGCATGACAGGCATGTAGTCTGAGCACTTAGGGAGTGGGTGGAATAGAATGCTTAGAAAGAGATGCTGACTCAAATTAACAAACACAACAAAACAAGAAAAGCTTTGTGAATCTGAGTTTTAAAGCTGTCCCAAAATGGAATGCATCTGAAAAAAAAAAAGGTATCCCGCTACCTCTCTTGGTCTCTCACTCTTCCCTTCTATAGCTTCCCCTCCCTCCCCCTCTCATTGTCTCTTTTCTCTACATCCCCCTCACTCATATAATAGCATGTTAGGAGATATGGGGAGAGAGATATTAGATGATACCATTTTTTAAATTTTACTAAGACAAAAGTTACCACTCATAAGGTAGAATGCAGAAGTACACCCAGGAGTAACCGAGGCTTGAAGAAATGACTGCTATGCTTACCAAATCTTGGAGTGAACCTAAAACAGAAAAGAACCTGCCTCGTTTCAAGAGAAAGCAAATGAGGTTGAGTCATGCTGCTTGGCTTGCCAATACTAACTAGTCCCTTCTGCTCCCTTCCCCTTCCAGGTCTTCCTGTTCTGTTCTCTGCTTTCCCTCTCCTTTGTTCTCCCAATTGTAATGTTCTATATAAAAATTCAAATGCTCAAAGCCACGTGTTGTGATCTTCTCAGCAGATGGCATATAAACACAGAGGTCATTGGGTTGGAGCCGGGGGTTTGTAGGCAAGGGAAGCGGACTTCGGGGGGAAAGCTGCCACTGGTCCCAAGTGCCAGGAAACACAGTAACGTCCCCTGGGTATACAACCTCTCTGGTGGCTCAGGATTCAGTTTCTTCTTAAAACAGAGATATAATACAGCAGAATACCAAGAGACAGAGGAATGGGGATTTGTCTGAAGTCTAAACCTCTATCATGCTGCTAAGAGCCACAAGCATTAGTCAGCTTAAAGTGGACTACTTTAGATACTCATTCCTCTTCCTCCAAAATGCTTCTCTGTGTCTCTGAATCTCCATCCCTTCGCTCCTTCCTGCCTGAAATTTACAACAAAAGATCACCACCTAGCCAATGTTTTAAGAAGATGAGTTGGTAGAATTATATCTTCTCTCCCAGGCTTCTCAATGTTGTCTCTAAAATGGGGCTACTTAGAAGATTTATACACAGGTACCTGTTCCATGATTTTATGAGGTTATATCATAGGTTGAAAATATCATAACTTGGTAATGTATTTAGTAGCCTAAGCTACTGAATTTCATATCTGAGCAACACAGGACACTGTAGAACATGGTCATTTACTCTGGCAGCTACATGACTGAGTAGGAGTAGCTCACTACCTCTGCCAAGGATCAATGCACAGTGTCATACCACTAGCCACAGAATATATC
This sequence comes from Peromyscus leucopus, assembly GCF_004664715.2. NCBI lineage: Eukaryota > Metazoa > Chordata > Mammalia > Rodentia > Cricetidae > Peromyscus > Peromyscus leucopus. Next base: position 107,703,671 of record NC_051083.1, read on the forward strand.
AAAACTTAAAATATAGCTTGTAACAATGCATAACGGTTTTGTACAATTTGAAGACAAATAAAAATATTAACTTGGACCATCATCAGGTAGGAACTGTCTATACTTGGACTATGGTTCCTCTGTCATTTATAAGCAAACTCTATTGTAGTTTTCATGTGGAAATGTTAGTAACTGAGAGTAGAAACTAGTTTATTAGCTGCTCTGCCAGTTTTCCTTTTGTTCTGGCCACAGTATCATCCATGATATATCTTCCTGATGTTTTAGTGTTAGCTCGTTTTCCTCCTTCTTTTTCTTCTTCCCAAATCCCACACCCCCACCTCTGATATGTGGAACATTCAGCTCTTTAGATCTGAATCCATGCATTCTTTAGAGCTCAACTTTGGGGTGCCAGCAGAACCAAAAATCTGTTTATTTAGTAAAGTCTACCTCTTTCTGAAGAACTAGAGATTGTATATGTTAAGTATTGAGTAGAGTCAGTACTCCACCAGTGCTTATTCTTCCTCTCCTTTTGCTTATTTTATTGTTGTTTTGTCCGTTTTCTTCTTATGTCAAAACATAAATGCTTCAGTACACATCTTTTTTTTAAAAAAGAGCTTCTTAACTACTTACAAAGATGAACCCATTTATACCAAATATTCATAGTCCAATAAAAGTGCAACAAAAATAAATTAATTAAAAATGAAATAATCAAATGTAGACACATCAAATATAAGTCTAACATTTTAGTATCATATTCAGTAGACATTAGCCAAGTCAAGCAGCTACAAAGATTGGATTGGTGGTAATTCCTCTGTTTCCTCCCTTCTATCATCTGGCTGGTAACATTAGGTCAATGAACCAGCATTAATCTACACACATTTGGTGTAGTATAACCCTAACAGTATACACAGTCTCTTTTTTTATTTCATTTCTAGTATATAGGGGTGGGGTGGGAAGAGCATACATATGGAGATCAGGGGACGGCTTTTGGGGGTTGGTTCTCTCCAGGTATAGAATTCAGATCACCTTTATCCACTGAGGCAACTCACCAGCCTCAAAGGTTAAGTATGTGTGTGTGTGTGTGTGTGTGTGTGTGTGTGTGTGTCTAATTTTAGTGCCCCAAATTGTATTCACTCCACTGCAAAGAAGACAGAACACCATGTCCTCGAGAAACTTATAATCATATTGATGAGATCAGTCATGCCTAGCTATGGTAACTGGCCTAGAGATAGACAAAGAATAAAGAGAAAACATAACATGAGAAGTCAGCACTGCTTGTACTGTAGTCACCAAAAATTTTGTAGAATGTGACATTAAAAAGATGCTCTAAAGGCCTTTTTCGACTAACTAATGGAAGCAGATGCACAGATCCACAGGCAAACACCAGGCTGAGCTCCAGGAGTCCAGTTGAAGAGAGAGAGAAAAGAGGGATCCTATGAGCAAGGGGCATTAAGATCATGATGGGGAAACCCACAGAGACAACTAAACCTAACTAGTGGGAACTCATGAAATTTAGATCAACAACTGTGGAGCCTCCATAGGACTGGACTAGGCCCTCTGCATACAGGAGATGGTTGTGTAGCTTGATCTGCTTAAGGGGGGGGGTCAAAATCCATCCCCGGTGCATGACCAGGCTTTTTGGAGCCCATTACCTATGATGGGACACTTTGCGCAGCCTTGACACAGGGAGAGGGACTTGGACCTGCCTCAACTGAATGTACTTCCCCATGAGAGGACTTAGCTTCTTGTAGGAGGAAGGGGGATGCTGGAGGGGAGGGAGGAGGGAAGAGGGGGATCTTTGATTGGTATGTAAAATGAATTTTAAAAAATCTTAATGAAAAAAAAGATGCTCTAAAGGCTTAGAATGATCCATTTACATGACAAAACAGAAAAACCATCTAAACAGAACATCACATGCCAAGATAATGATCAGCATGTTTTCCCTGAATTGACAAAATGCAATTTTATCTCGACTAAAGCAAGGCTTTACTAGGCAGGTTAAAGAGCAATAGAAAGTCATTGATGTGTTTCAAGCAGGGGAGGGACATGATCTGATTTATGCCTTGAAAATTATCAGAGAAAAGTGGATGAATTTTACAATAAATAAATCATACCTCAGTAAAGCTGTTAAAAATAAAATAAAAGATATCAGAGGCTGTTTCCCTCACCAGTTATAAAGTCACAATTACTTGTTTATCCCTATAAATAGCTCCAAATGGACTGAAGTCCCATACATAGTGACCATGTATGATATGGCTCACCATTCTAACCACTCAAAAAATTTCAGAGTATATTTGGTGATTGGATTAGAGAATAAAAGAGCTAGTAAACAATTCAAGCAACCTGTAATCAAGTGCTAATTGGTATGGTATAATCTTTCACTCTTTGCACTAACCCCACCCCCACCCTTGTGGGAGAACTCATCTGCTTTCCATTTCTTTCATTAGGAATCTGGTAACTTAAGCCACCACAATTACTTTGCATTTCTGTGTTGAAGCATCACCCCCGAATGAACAATTCAAATAGCACTAAAGACAGAGTCAGTTTCATGAAAATGATAAGATAGATTGTTGGTTGTCCTTGGCAGCCTTCCAAGCCTACATTCCACTGCTTTTTCTCTTCCCTCCAGCAGGCCACTTTCCCATATCTCACCCATGATCTATTATCAGTTTAGTAAAAGTCACCTGACTTACCGTGTGCTTGTTTTTATCTACGTACAAAAGGCACCATAAGGACAATTCCATGTGCAAGAAATCTTTGTATAATATCTTGAAAATAAATACTCTAAAAGTAAGCCTAGAATGAGTTTATTTCCAGGTCTAAATTATCCATACTACCTGAAGGAAAATTATTTGCTTACATGTAAATCAATAGAGATTAGATAATACCAAAGTCATCTGAAACTTTTGAAGTTTGAATCATCAAATTAGGGACAGACTGTGTTGAATGTCAATTGTTCAAACACCAGATTTGTGAATAATGGGCTTAGATAATTAACCAAGGACTGTTTACAGGACCTTGAATAAACTTCTTAGGCACAAAGTCATGGCTCATCTTATACAGCCGAATTCAGATATGAACACCAGTGCTCTGGATCAGAAAGATGCAATGTGATAGAAAGGTGATACAATTGATGAAATGGAAGTGAGTATCTTCACTGCTCATGTTTCCAGCGAATATTTCCATCAACGCAGAGGCAAATAGCCAGATGTACAGATATTTAATACCTGAAAAGGAGAAAAGAATTTCCTTTTTCATTTAAGAATTTTTTTTTATTCATTTTACATACCAACCACAGATCCCTCTCTCAGGCCTCCTCCTGCTCCCTCCTGGCCTTCCTCCCACCCCGGCCCACCCCCCATCTTTTCCTCCAAAAGGGTAAGGGCTCCCATGGGGAGTCAGCAAAGCCTGGGACATTCAGTTGAGGCAGAACCAAGCCCCTCCCCCTTGCATGAAGGCTGAACAAGGCATCCCACCATAGGTAATGGGCTCCAAAAAGCCAGCTCATGCACCAGGCATAGATCCTGATCACACTGCCAGGGGCCCCTCAAACAGACCCAGCTACACAAGTGTCTCCTGGATGCAGAGGGTCTAGTCCAGTCCCATGTAGGCTCCACAGCTGTTGCTCTAAATTTCATGAGTTGCCACTAGCTTGGTTCAGTTGTCTCTGTAGATTTCCCCATCCTGATCTTGACCGCCCCCCTTGCTCATAGAATCCCTCTCCCCTCTCTTCAACTGGACTCCCGGAGCTTGGCCTGGTGTTTAGCTGTGGATCTTTGCATCTGCTTACATCAGTTAGTGAAGAAAGGCCTTTAGAGCAACTTTTTGATATCAAATTTCTACAAAATTTTCTCTGACTACAGTACAAGCAGTACTGATTTCTCACATTATGTCTTCTCTTCATTCTTTGTCTATCTCCAGGTCAGTTACTGGATGAAGGCTCTATGATGACAGGGTATTCACCAATCTGATTACCAAGTTAGGCCAGTTCAGGCACCCTCTCCACTATGGCTAGGAATCTAAACCAGGATTGTCCTTGAGGATTCCTGGGAATTTCCCAAGCACCAGATTTCTCCCTAAACTCATAATGTCTCCCTCTATCAAGATATCTCTTTCATTGCTATCCCACTCTGTCTCTCTCCTAGCTCGACCATCCCCCATCCCTTGCCCTCTATTGCCCCCCCATCCCAAGTTCACTCATGGAGCTCTCATCTATTTCCCCTTCCCAAGGTTATCTATGAGTCCTTCTTAGGGTCCTCCTTGTTTCCTAGCTTCTCTGGAGCTGTGGGCTGTAGTCTCGTTATATGAAAAGGAGAAAAGCATTTTAACTCACCCTGTATATGAGCATTGGATTCCTTTCAATCTATCTCTCAATCGCTTCCCTGTGCAAAGTTCACTGAGACAACCAAAGGATACCGCTGTGGCAATTAGGCAAGTAGCACTGATTTTGATATTTAGTGTAAGCCCACAAAAGTAATTGAGTATCTAATCATGAGTTGTAATTGGTAAAATCCCCACGAAATAATAAAATGGGCTTAACAGAAATTCCACTTAGTACAACAGGGAGCTTGGGATCTTGGAGTAACTTAGCAATGACATTGTAGAGTGAGTATACAAATGTACTTATTGTACAGAAGGGAATGTGAAAATAACGAGAACAAAAGTCCATAAGCACTCATCAAAATGTGCAACAGCCCAAGAAATCATTAGAGAAAGAGGAAAAGAAAAGAAGAGAAAAAAGAAGAAAAAGGAGTACAGTTTTTGGTAGACAATACAGCCAAAAATGATATAGAGCTTTCTTAGTCATTATGTTGCTAATTGAAAATGTTCATAAAGATCTAGAGAAAGGATAATCCTTATACATGGTTGGTGGGAATATAAATTATCACAGCCATTTTGGTAAGTGATAAGAAATTTCCTAAAAAAAAAAAAAAAAAAAAAAAAAAAAAAAAAACAAACCTCTAAAAATAAACTACCATGTAGCCCAGCATTGGCACTTCTGGGTATACTGATGTTCCTTGACTTGGCAGACTTTACCTCCCAATGAATGCATCATAAATTGAAAATACAGTAAATCAAAACTGCATCTCAATCAAGCCATGTCAGTTGCAAGAACTTTATAAGCCTGGATTCTAGAGAAACTGAGTCAGGTTAATTGTGAGTTCAAAGTTATCATAGGCAACATAGAAAGAATTTGAGAGAAGGAGTGGGGAGAGAGGAACAGAGATGGGGGAGGGAAGATGCATTGAACATACATAACTCACTGAACACTATAGCTTGGCTCCACAGCCCACTGAAGGTTCTGCTTGTTCACCCTTAATGGAGTGCCTGCTGCAGCTCCACAGCATCCTAACAGTATCATACTGAAACCTGCTAGCTCATTTGTTCATATAATTGCGCTCACAAACTGAATTTTTGTCTGTCATCTCAGTAGAATTAGTGTTTTGCTGAGGCTTTGGGAGGAACCAAGCCTCAGTCTGTAAAATGCAATGGAGTATGTCTGTTTATGCCTGTAGTTCTATCTAGGAATTTGTGAAAGAAATCAAATGATAGAGATAGATGGAGAGCTAAATATCAGGCAGATTCTACCATCTACCAGTACTTTTCTCTAGCTTCCTTCTTTGCCCCGTTACTCTCTACCCTTTTATTTATTTACCTAGTTCAGCTGTTTTTTTTAACCATTTCTGTCACGTAAGATGTTTTACAGAGGTTTGAGTAAGAATGGCCCCCACAGGCTCATATTTGAATGCTTAGTCACCACAGAGCTGAAGTATTTGAAAAGGATTAAGAGGTGTGGCATTGGAAGAAGTGTGTTTCAAAAGTCCGTGTCAAGCCTGGTGTCTTTCTCTTGACCCACAAATTAGGATGTAACTCTTAAGTTACTTCTTCAGCACCATATCTGCCTGTTAGCATGTTCCCCACAATGATGATAATAGACTAAACCCCTGAAACTGTAAGCAAGGCCCCAAGTAAATGCTTTCACTTATATGAGTTTCCTTGGTCATGGTGTCTCTTCCCAGCAATAGTAATCTAAGCTAAGACAACATTTATACACAAACTTGAGACTGGTATGTTGGAAACTCCAAAAGAAAAATCCAGTAAAACATTGTAATAAAGAAAATGCCTTAAACATGGTTATATTTTAAGTAAGTAGGAACCAGCAGCCAGCAAGCTCTTCCTCATAGACATGAGCCTAAACTTCTATCACTAACTTTAACACCTGTATTTTCCTTTATATACTTTAGGTTCTCAATGGACATTTCCATGGTGTCATCATTTTCAGAGGTTTAAGTGAGACTTGAATTCAATATTCCCACATAATGTTTTCAAGTGGCCAGCTCACAAAATGAAATCTACAACTTAAGAAAAAGTGAAATGTCTTAGAAAGTTATGACAGGAGGCATAGCAGGATCAAGAACCTGCAAATATCTTCTTCCACACAAAAAGAGTCACCCAATAGTCCCCTTTGAACATACACACCCTCATTCTTTACCACTTAATCTTGGAATATGGAGTGATTACTGTTTTCACATCACTGTCCTTGATGAAGTTGTTGTGAGACACCTATCTCAGTTTTCCATACCTGGCTAATTGTGTTTACTCAGATAAGCTACAGAATGCAGCATCATGTAATAGAAGTGACAGTATGCTTTGGATCACGTTAGAAGGCAAGCAGGGATCTGCCGAGTGCTGCCTAACATTAGGTTCCACTCTCTCACCTTCTTCCATTCTACCCATGACTTGCATATACTGGTGTTTCCTGTTTTGCTTCTGGTAATTGTTGTTGCTTCTTTTACACTGTTTTACTTATCGAAGTTTCAGTGGGACTGGGGAAATAGTCCCACTCCTTTAGATGATCAGGAGAAATCAAACTCGAGAGAGATTTGTGAGCAAGTAAATTAGCAGTGCCGGCTGATTTGATAAAATGAAAAGTACAGCAAGATCCGGTCAGCTGCAGCACATTATAGAAAGTGATTCCACTTGGATTATTCTACTCCTTAGGACAAACCTTGCCTTTAAAAAAAATCCTTCTTATATTATGAATGTAATTTTGGTGACCTCTTTGCTGAAATTGCCCATCTAATCTCAATTTTCTGTACCTCCAGTTTGTATTGGTGCATGCCACCCATAAAATCTAGAATACTGATGAAAAAGTAGCAGGCTTTAGGCCATGTCAGAAGAGAAACAGAAAACCTAGCAATAATTGCCCAATTCCTGTCCTTAAGTACTAAGCAGTTATCTCCTGACACTCTTGTCTCTCCCAATAACTTTCACACAACCATTCTTCCATTTCACCTTCCATTTGTGGGGTGGCTGTTTCTGGTGTACTATTTTATTTATGGACTTTTCAGTCAACTCAGCATATATTCCTTCCCACTTCTCGGTCTGTAGGTGGTCAGCTCAAGAACTGAAAATCAGTCAGAGCTTGTGAAAAAGTGAAATGCCCTGAAGTGAAATACAATGAGTGTGATGAAAAAGGCTTTGAACCATGTCCAATGAGCAGATGAACCAAGAGTCAGCCAGTTCCTGCCCAGTAGCCAACACTGTTCTCTCACCTTCCTTTGCTCTTTTCCCTGTCTTCCCATTTCCGTTAGTCCTTCTACCTCCCATGCAATAAGTGAAAGTCTCTGTTCTATTTTTCTTTTAGAGAAAACACACTAGTCTCGGTGAGTTTTAGTCAAATATTCTTGTCAGCACAGGAAGTGAACCTTAGTTATATCTATGGATATTCAAAATACCTGAATATATTGTGACAAGAGGCAAAGCAAGAAGGAAACTTCTTCATACCTACCCATATTAGAAACATTAATCTCCAATATTCCCACCTTGTCACAATCGCCCACTTCTTCCTCTTCTAATACCTTATGTATTTGTCAGTAAGCTCCCTTATATTAGTGTCTATGTATAAGTTACCCAAATAATCAAGTCTATTGCCTGTATCTATAGACTATATTTACACATATCACAATGTAATCTAGAGCTATGATCAGAAACACAGCGCAGTTTGTACCATGGTACAAGGGAAAATCATCACTCCCTTGGTCTTTTTTCACTCTTTTCCCATGTAGATAATTTTGGGTCACCTCTTTCATCATGTTACTAGGGATATTAACTGCAAATGTCAACAGTTCAATCTAGCAATACATAATTTAAAAATAACATGTTTGAATGCATGTTATAATGGAAACTGATAAGCTATAAATAAACAGACTACTTTTGCCTCTTAGATATCAATTATAAGTTCATTGTTTTTAATGATATTTCCCATTTTTATTTACTCCTTTTCTCATATGGAATTTGTTATCATCTCTATGAAATTAGTATCTTTCTAGAGATTTAGGAAAGACTCCCTCTCAATATACTTACCTTTTTCTATGAGATCAGGCAAAGTCAAGCAGTGAAATTCCTTTAAATGATGAAATAACAGTAACTGTGAGCTATAACCTTCCAGTGCCTGTCTCTGCATCAGACTATTTTCTCCTAACCTACCTCATCCTGCCACTGTGTCCTGCCTCTAACACTCATCCATTGCCCTACTCACATATTCTGGTTGCTATATTGGCTCCTGACTGTCATTGCTATCCTTATATTGTTTTCAATGATTAGCACCAGTCTTACACCATAATGGCAGTGGGTGTATTACATGATGAAATTTTTTTTTTATTTTTTTGGCTGCTTAGTCAATAAGTTTATTATCCTTATGAAAAAAATCTTCATAGAAAATTGCTTTAGCTCTCAGCAGCCCTTTCCTGAGCTCTGAGGAAGCTTGCCTTCTTTTGAGCAACTTATAAGAAACAGTTCTCTCAGTACCTCAAGAACAACGTGACTACAGATGTGATGGAGGAGATGTATAAGAAAGCTCATGCTGCTATCCGAGAGAATCCAGTCTATGAGAAGAAGCCCAAGAGAGAAGTGAAAAAGAAGAGATGGAACCAACCCAAAATGTCTCTTGCTCACATGATGAAAATTATTTAATAAAATAAAGCAGAAATGGATATTTCCCTGAATACTTTGAATATTATTCACAGAGTTTCAGGAACTGGACATCTCTTGCCCTTAACTGAGATCCTCAATCCTAAAAGAACTGGAGTCTTTCTTTTCCTCCATCTTGATGTGCCTTCTCATGATTGTGAAATAATTCATGGCCATCTCTCTTCTGTCAAAGTCATGGGAAATACGTGTTGAAACCAGGCTTGATTTAATCCTCAGAGATGATAGTATCTCACAATATAAGCTAGCACTTTGTAAAGGAAAACAGTGACTGAACTGCTAAATTGAATCAGAATAAAGTTAGTCCAGGGTCTAGCTGAATCCTGCGATTTATTCAGCACCTCTATCTGAGCTCCCCTTGTTCCACCCCTGACATTCCTCCCTTTATTTTCTATCCACTGTCCAAGCAGTCAACGTGGACTTTTGCATTTAGAAATCCATGGTCTCAATATTCTCAAATTAGTAACATTTTGTGGCAACGCTTAAAAGTAAATTTGATATGAATTGTAGAAAAGTTAAATTCCTTACAATACTGAGAAAGCAGATGAATGTGGACCAGGGCTCAGCCACACTCTCCCCCTATTCATAATGTGTGGCCCCAAACTTAGTATTTTAAGTGTCTTTCATCTTTTTTCTTTTATATCATCCAAAGTTTCGAAGGTCTCTTCTACAGTGTTATGTTTATACAATCTTTAGATAGACTTAGCCTCAAAATCATCCTTAACGTTCCTTGCAACCAAGCAAGAAGTAAAATTTTGAACATATATAAGCAATCACAATGTCCAATGTCCTAATAAGATGGGTAGAGAAAGTGAGCTAGTTGCCAGCCAGCTGCCTTTCTCCAACTTCATTATCTTACCATGACACTCCCTGCAACACTTCCCTCCCATCATTTGAGTCCCCTTTTTGTACCCTCTATGTGTCTGGGGGTATCCTGTTCTGTTTAGTGTCTTTATTCTGGTTTCAAGGATACGCAACTTCAATAAAACACTATAAAGAGATGTGTGTGTCCAACCCAATAACTATCTCTAACCACAACTTATGACAAAGCGTAGTGCTTTAAAATTTGGGAGCTAGGAGTCTAACAGTGTGTGCCTTTAAATCTGAACTCATCACTGATCCTCTATATTTCTCCCAGTCTTGCCATTCCATGTTTCTAGTCTACATACTACATGTCTGCTAGTCAGCTTTGTTATAATAGTTATTTCACTAACTGTAGGTAGTTTGGAGCCTCAATTTATAACTTTGTCAACACAACAATAGACTCTAGTAAGTTATTTAAAAACAGAAGATAAAACAGGTCTTATAAAGGTAAAACAAATATAGAAGGCAGAGCACGAGCCACCGAACCTTCTTTCTCCGCTGTCTTCTGCCACTGACCCTTCCCCCATTCTTTTATTGAAACTTTTCATCATCTATGTGTTCTGTGATTATTTGATGTATCTTTTGAGAGAATTTAAGAGCTGTATCCCCAATTGGACCACTGTGGAGACTGTAGTTAACCCACATAAAGAAGAAATCTGACAAAGGAATCAGAGACCTTCCCCTTTACCCATAACAGCATGCAAATAGGCAGGCAGCTTTCTTATGCAGTATCTGTTACTGCCCAATATGTTTTCATTTGGCAAAATTAAAACTATTAATTAAAGTCATATTCTCCGTTTTCTGTTTTTCTTCATTTGGGGAGTAGGGAGTTGAGTAATAGACTTTCTTAGCAATGACAGCCTCTGCTAGGTTTTATACACAAGCTTGCTTCTCTGGTGACTTTAGTGCAGGGGTTAGCAAATTGGAGAAAATAATGTCATAGTATCTTTCATGAAGGGATCCTTTAGGATAAAACTCATCATAACAACTTAATATTAACTTTAAAATGCCTTGTGGTTATTAGAAAGGAGGAGTGATTCTTAATATGCAAACCAAACTAATTGGCTCCTTCTCCAATCTCCTTAAATTCATATCTCACAATGAATGGAAGATGATGGGGATTCTAATTACTGAGAAAGTGTTTCACTAAAATATTTTCTAAGACCATTTTCTGAGTCATTTTAAAGAACTCTGAAATTAAGGGAGTAAAGTCGGGGTTGATGATTGGAGAGGGACACATGGGACATTTCTGAGTACTGGTTAAATCGGGGGCAGATATTAATAATATCTTCACTTAAAGATGTGCACATACTTTTTTGTGATTATCACACTTCAAAGAAGATGTTTTGAAAATGCAAAAAGAAAGTAAAAGAATTTATAATAATATGGGTAATATAGGCATATGCATTTATCAAAAACACATTGAATATACTTTTATGACTATATGTTTCATTAAATATTAATTTTACCTCAAAAGGAAAAAAAGAGGCTGGAAAGAAGACCCACACATATGTGGGCATATTTACTTGTATGTACACATGTACACACCCATATGCACATACTTATACCACAAATACAAAAAGTAAGGGAGAAAAATAACTATATAAACATGAAATTCTAGTTATTGGCACATGTATTAAATCTTTGGAGGTAAAAGATATTAATATCTGCACATAATTACCACTTCTTTGTTTGAAATATATTCCAAAAATGAAACTGACTTGTGAACAAGAGACTATTAGTAATAAAGTATAAATATTGACTATAAGGGTGTTCACTGTATAGTACTTTCAAAGTTTCTGTATATTTGAAATTTTCTTACACTAAAATGTTAGCGGTGAGGTTGTGTTGGAAGATTGCTCAGTTAAAAACAAGTTATACATGAGAATATGAATTCAGGTCCCTAAAACTCATGTACAAAAGGTGGGCATGGTGGTGCATGCATGTTATCCAAGTGTGGGAGAAGGGGAATTGGAAGAGACAGGAGAATCAATGGAGCTAATTGTCAGCCAACCAACCAAATCAATGAGCTCCAGGTTTAGTGAGAAACCTTGTCTCAGGAAAAAAGGAAGAGCAATTGAGGAAAACACTCAACACTGACCACTGGTCTCCACACATATGTTGTTACTTGTATATTCATACATAAACACATGCACACATGCACACACAAAATCTCAAGATAATCTAAACTTAAAATGTTTATTTTTCTAAAAGAATTTCAAACATGAGTACTGTATTTACATCCCTTCTACCTTCTCCCTCTCCTCCCTTTTCTCCTTCAACTCCCTCTTAAAATCAATATATTTTTCAAATTTTAGTCTCTTGATTTTTATAAGCAGTAAAACTGCCACAGGCACATTCTACAATTTTCCCAAATGATAAAGAAATCCATTTCATTTACTAATTTCTTCTTGTTGTTTTCTTTTTGAATGCAAGAGCAATGAGGTACACAGGCTATATACCCGAATTCTGGCAACAGCCGTGGAGGAGGAAAACTCAGAACTAGCCAACTCCTATATTTGAAATATAAAGGAAATTCCCATCTGCTAGGACCCTTTCGCTTCTCACTGTCACAGAAGTCTGTTGCCTATAAGCACATTTATTTTATTTCTTTTTCTGAAAATAGTTTCTTTTCATACAATATATTCTTATGGTTTCCTCTCCCCCAACTCCTCTGAGCTTTCCTCCACCTTCCCTCCTATTGATATAGAAAGCTGTTATCCATTCATTAAGGATTCTAACACATGAGCAACAAAGCACAGGAGACCCACCGCCAATAGAAGTAGCAGCAATTCCTGGGTAAGGTATCCCAGAAGACAGCAATACCCAATGGAGTTGGCAGTGCCCATGTGGAAAGGCTTAGGTGTGAACCCTGGGGAAAGCACTTTGAAGAACTTGGGTGACAAAGACACCAGATGGTAACAAGAGCAAGTTAAGGAGCAAATGGTGGATGCTATACAGATGTCAAGACTCATTTATGGATTCATGTGAGACGCACCCTGGGGTTTCTGCCATCATATACAAGCCGGCTGTCAGCTTCACTCACTGGTATTTCTGTGAATCACAAATGTCTAAATATTCATCACCAGAATCTGAAGCACTCTGCTATCTTCAGCATGTTAAGGTGAAGAAAGATTTTTTATAGCACTTCTTAATGGTCAAATGTCTTCAACATTCTCTAGTCACATCGCATTAAATATGACTCTATGTAGGAAGACTGAAATTACAGATAAATGAAACAAAATACTCTTGAAAGCAGAACCTGTGTTGTTCCATGTGGTACTTAAATAAAGTCACAGACAGGAAAATGGAAGTATGCACCATGTCTTCATTGTGCCTATAGTTTCAAAGACATGCTATCCTACAAATTAGTTACACATTGAAGACCTTCTTTATTGCTAATAATTAATCCCAGGGAAGGAATCCTTCATTTTATCCTTAGTCTCCAACAGATAATGTAAGCAACAATGTATGCCTCTCACAGTCATGATCCCTTTCACTGTCTTTCCAGGGTTTTACAGACATTTCACTGGAAAGAGTCATGCACGGGGGAGCTAATATTACAGGTTTCCAGATTGTCAACAATGAAAACCCAATGGTTCAGCAGTTCATACAGCGCTGGGTGAGACTGGATGAAAGGGAATTTCCTGAAGCCAAGAATGCACCACTAAAGGTAATGCTCCATGACACATAGATAATGAAGGCCAGCTTTCCAAAGCTTTTCGATATGGATATTGTATATTTACAACCATCCTGTGGTCTAGTGTTTTTCCCCCAGAAGTGATTTAAAGATGCTGAAAAAGACAGTTGTAATTGATTCTATTATGTAACCCCATCCCCATATAAAGAAACTATAGAGAATAAGATTTTACAAAAAGCTAGTGTTTGAAAATAAGTTAACTTTAATTTTAAATGAATTTAATTTCTAATATTCTCATAGTAATTTGCACTAGTACAAGAACCTGAATCAGGCAAAGGGTGGAGGTAGTGGGAATAGGTAAAGAAGATTGATAGTCTGAAACAGAAAATTGGATTTTACATTATTTATGTGATTGCTCCATGATAATAAGTTCCATGAATCTCAGAACACCCAGGTGAATTAGTCTCTAATATAGACTATGTATTACCTACATGTATGGAAATATTGAACAGAAATAGTTGCCTGTCTACAAAAGTGTCTTTAAAAATAATTAGATTATGTAAGTTGCTCATTTTCTCAAAATCTAGATAAGAATAGTAAAAGTAGAAAGTCATATTTAGAGTCCATATTTTTCCTATGTGTTCCCTATGGTTAGAGATCCTATTATTTACTCACAAGTTTAAAACAGATGAATTAGAGGAAATTATTCATGTACACAAAGGATCTTTCATATATATATATACATATATATATATATGTATGTATACTTGAATTGATGTGCTAAGAGAACATCAATTCAAATATGAAACTAGCTTTTAATTCTCCTTTGTTGCTATAATGAAAATGTGTACTATGTCCACAATGTAAGATGAGGAGTCAAGTACTGTTAAAGTCGTTCCTTTAAAAAGGGAAACTGGGGAAGTTCTCCTTTCTCATATTTTCATGTTCTCATTTCTCTCTGACAGTAATAGGGTAGAGAGGAACCATGGGGGACATAGAAGAAAGAAGAGATGCGCTCTGTACTACCCTAAATGGGTCACATCAGAACCTAATACAAGTAAAATTTTTAAACAATTGAAATGCTCTAGAAAATTCACAATCTAAACATAATTTTACAATTCAATAAATTCACTCACTAGTTAGGAGCTAACTGTATTGGTTGTAGTACAGACTATACGTGCCAGAGTTTTCCAGGACAGTCCCGTTTTAAACCATCCTGCCCTTTGGTCAGACCAGGTGTCCTAATTTGGCACAGCAAATATGGTCACATTCTGAATGAGGAATGTTTTATAATCAAATCCTTTGTAATGTACTAAACTGGTATGATTTTTCCTGCTATATTTAGGTGAGCTTATAAAAGTTTATATTTCCATGAAACTGCCTAACCACACTGCCTTGTGATGTTTCAATTTAGCAACTATAGAAGACAGAGATACATTTGTTCATTATTTTAAGGGTTCTCAACAATTTTCAAAATACAGTGTTAGATGTAAGAAAATGAACAAGGATAAAAGATATAAAGAGAGATACTACAGAGTAGATTATTCCTGCTCTGAAGATGTATAACTTGTAGAAAAGATAATGAAAACCATCTCAGGTACCAATTAATAACAACGAGTGTGTGTGATGCAATGTGCTCATGTCTGATAAACTTATATCTGATAAGTTTATTAAGGTACACAATATTTTGGGGAACACAATACCACCACATTTCCTCTCTTTTTGTCTAAAATTAAAGAAAGCTTATAACTAATACAAGAAAAA
This sequence comes from Peromyscus leucopus, assembly GCF_004664715.2. Lineage (NCBI taxonomy): Eukaryota > Metazoa > Chordata > Mammalia > Rodentia > Cricetidae > Peromyscus > Peromyscus leucopus. Next base: position 107,718,909 of record NC_051083.1, read on the forward strand.
CTATCCAATAAGTATATACAATATATACAGCCAAAAATTACATTAATGATGTCTAGTCCATTAACATTTGACAGATTCAGATAAAAACTCCATTATATATTAACAATGTCCAGCCAGTAACATCTGATAAACTAAGTTTATCAGATATAAGTAATATCTGATAAATTACAAAGAAATGCTTAGTCTTATAAGTAAAGCCCTACAAATGGTTTAAAAAAGTATTGAGCCTTGTACTGAATCAATCAAAGATACTACTTTAATACTTGATATAGAATATATAGAGTTGGGAGAAATCATCTAGAAATTAAAATCCAGATACTGTTTAATCTATATTTTATAAACATTTCTTTTTAGGGTCTATTTTAGATAGAGGGTGATCTCATGCATAGGCAAATAGAAACTGAATGAAGTGCAAAATTAATCAGTTCTTTTAGTATAGCTTTAGAAGAACTGAATCAAGATGGGTGACAATTTATGCAGTTGGTTGGGAAGAAAATCACCACTGTTTGCTTTAGGTAGTGCTAGGATGGGCAAATACAACGATTTTTCTTCATAAAAGAAAATATGTTTCTATTATAGTTATACTTGATGACTTGCTTCTGAAACAAAAGTAACATGAGAAAAGTAAATTGATAGTTGTAGAGACAACAATGTATTCGCTCCCAATTGTATTTGGACAGACTTTTATATAGTAAGCACTCCCCTTAGGACATTTTGCTATGTTTTAAAGAGTCAATAAGATTCCATATTCTATAAGTATTCATCACCCTTGCAAAACAGAGGGCAGCTTATTTTAATCATGCTTTGTTGATTCATTTAATAGAAAAGCATCCACCATTTCAAACTGCAGATAATCAAATCCCTTGTGTTAAGTGACTAGCCTCATCTCTAGTAGAACATATCACTGTACACATGGAACAGAAAGTAAGTATTCTTGCCTGAAAGAGGTAACATCATGAAGCATTGCCTACAAATTGTCGACGTTATCAGATTTAAAACTCAATAACAATTGTAATTTTCTACAATTGAAAAGCATCTTTGGTTTTTGCTACCCCCTGGGAAACAAAAACTGATTTATTGCTGGCCAGAGGTCCTAGCTTGCTGCAAACATGGTCCAGACAGAAATGATTAATGTTTCCTTCCAAATTAATTTCAAGCTGTCTAACTTAGCTATTTCCATTTTCCCCTAAGTAAAGAACAGATCTAAATTTTCTATTACAAACAGCAATAACTCAGCCTTGCTTTAGGATATGCTGTTTCCTCTCTAATCTATATATGCCATCCCTTAACATCACATGCATTTCTTCCCTTATGAAAGATCCAGCCTTTTATAGTCACTCACTCAATATGAAGCAATATTGAGAGCTAGAAAGAGATTCCCTTGAGCCATTTGATCTTAATAATCCTAACATGTGCACACATGAGGTAAGAGGCATCATTGTTGAATGCATCAAAGTCAGGCTTGCCCAGAGAGAATTTCCAACTCAAATAATTAGGATGATTTCTTTGTAGAGCAAAAGGTAGAGGTGAAGGAAAACCATAAGGAAGTACAAGGCAAGTCTGGAGGATGTTGTTTATGATGTTCTCTTCTTTTCCATGCATCTATTTTAGTACACATCTGCATTGACACACGATGCAATATTGGTCATAGCAGAAGCCTTCCGATACCTGAGGAGGCAGCGAGTGGATGTATCCCGCAGAGGCAGTGCTGGAGACTGCTTAGCGAATCCTGCTGTGCCCTGGAGTCAAGGAATTGATATTGAGAGAGCTCTGAAAATGGTAAAGACAATTGTTTGTTGGAGTGGGTAGGCCTTATAAAGACACAAAAAAAATGAGACCCCCGTCCTGAAAGAGGGTGTACTAAAAGGAACAGCATCTCAGGCTGTACAGAAAAGATAAATGCAGATGATCACCCCAATCTAGAATTCCATCAGTAGAAAGATCTACAATGAAGTTTGAAAAATATAGTAAATTTAGGGCAAATAAATTTTGGGGTCTGTGCTGCACTGTAGATAGAAAATGAAACTTGGTATCCTCTGAAATTATAGATTAAAAACTAAATAGGTTCAAAATAACATGTCTTCTACAAATATGACATTTCCTAGGGAGACTGGGATATTTTATAAAATGTTCCTAACTTCAAGATAAGCATTACAAAGGACAGCAGCATTCTTAGGCACATCAGACAAATTATGAGCCGAATGGACTGTGGAACTGAGCCAGTGTGATAGTATTTCTGTTGTCAAAAAGAACACTTGTACTATTCTGCATGGTAGAATGCAGGAACATGATGCATTTCTAGGCCTACTTAAGAGGCTTTTGCCCAGTGCCGCAAAGAAAAAGCCTAAAGAAAAGTACAAGGAATCAATGGATAGACCATCAAATAGGTCACTTGTTTTTAGTATTTACTGGGTAGGGGATCATTTAAGGCTTCAAGCAGTGTCCTTTGAACAGATTCCATTATTTACACTAGGAGCAACATCACCCATTCATTGCAGCTTTCCAAGCAAGAGCTCTTTCCTGAATATTTTACTTTATGCCTGCCACATGTGCCTGCATGCATTAAAATGAGCCTTCAAGAGTACAAGAATCTCTTCTTTCCAACTAATTATCTTGATGTTTGGGACATCCAAATGAACAAAGAGATAGGCCATCGTAAGATAATTCTGTGCACAACCCAGCAATGAAGAATTGGGAACAGCCTCATAACGTACATCATTTTGGTGTAGTTGGCTCTCTTACTGCCGCCTTAAATTTGCCAAGTTGGATGCATTCAATCAAAAGAGGTTAGAAGCCCCTGTGTCTTTCTCCAAAAAAGAGATATGAGTCATTCTCCTATCATGCAGACTTTTATGTCATTATGTCAATTCCATAACAAGTGCCCTAAGTGTAGTTTGATGGAAGTAGCAGTGCACGATTTTGAAGAGCAGTTAATTAAATTCAACCTTCCTAGCAGTTACAAGATTTGTATTGTCAGGTGGAACATAATGATGAGTGAAATATAAAACTGCCTCAGAGTGAATCAAAAGGAATTTTCATCAACAAAACCTCATGGGGCAGAAGCCAGCATTTCTAATTGATTGGCCATTCATAACATAATCCACCACCTTCCCCAAAGAGAAAACTGGCCACCAGAGTAGAAAATAAGAAACGTGACTACAGGCCAGGTGGTGGTGGCACACACCTTTAATTCCAGCACTCGGGAGGCAGAGCCAGGTGGATCTCCATGAGTTCGAGGCCAGCCTGGGCTAGAGTGGGTTCCAGGAAAGGCACAAAGCTACACAGAGAAACCCTGTCTTGAAAAACTAAAAAGGAAGGAAGGAAGGAAGGAAGGAAGGAAGGAAGGAAGGAAGGAAGGAAGGAAGGAAGGAAGGAAGGAAGGAAGGAAGGAAGGAAGAAAGGAAGAAAGAAAGAAAGAAAGAAAGAAAGAAAGAAAGAAAGAAAGAAAGAAAGAAAGAAAGAAAGAAAGAAAGACAGACTACAAAATAATTAAGCCAACTATCCTGTCACACAGAAAAGTTTTCTACATGTCTAACTCACTGGTAAGTTCAAGCTATAAACCAAATATGTCACCTTTCTTTCCAGGCCTTAATGATTAGTCACCTGATCACAGCGATCTTTCAACTCTTTTTACAGACCAACTTGTTTCCACTGCTTCAAAAAATCTGGAAAGCAATGACCTTTTCCAAAAGAATATGGTCCCTCTACAGTAATACTGTAATATTCAAAGGGACTTAAAATAAGGCTGATCTAAAATACTAAATGCTTTACTAAATTAAAAAATATCCCCCTTTACTTGAGCTCATTAAACTTGAGATTACCTGATGTACAAACATCCTTTCCATGACTAACACATAATTGTTTCTCAATAAACCGTTTTCTTCCTCTAAAGAAATCTTGAAACAAAATCACTGTTTTTAGATAGAAGCATGTAAGGGACCTGATTAAATTAATATATAACCATGCCATCTATTCTGCATTTAGTAAGCACCTATGGGTATGTATCAGGCTCTATATTGGATGCAAATATGAGATAAGCTAAGGAGATCTCATATTTGAATTGCATTGCATTTAGTGTTGAAAACATAGAAAAAGGATGTCTCTTGTCTTGAAATGCTCCCAGTCTAGCATGGAAGCCAGAAAGATATAGATGATTAAAATCATGGGTAAATCATATGCACAGTTATTTGGATTAAAAGGGGATTCTAGGTGGTACAAACCTGTCACTGGCATTCAACACCAGACCACATCCCAAAAAATAGACTTCACTTAGAGTGGTAGTCCAATTCTATTCCTGCTCACCAAAGACTTGAATCATGTTTCTAGTGTCTCTAGGACATCTATTGACCATCTAGTTCATAAATCAAGTTCAGATAAGCTGGATCTTTTGAAATATGTAATTCTTAATGAGACTTGAAGGTCTGAGTATATGAAGCAATGAAGAATTTCTTAATGAGTCCCATGCAATTGTCTCTGCTCTGTCAGACATCACAATGTGCACCAGTTCTATAATCTCCTACTGGTACTAAGCAATCCCCGTCTTAAAAAAAAAAATCCCAAAGCCTTGTTATCAATTTTTTCCTTGGCAGTATAACCCTATTACTGTCCTTGACTTATTTGGTAGCTTGTAATTTTCTAGAAATGGAGGGAAACGTATTTTGCCAGTTTATCCTAAGAAAACAAAACAAAATTTTTTTTGAAGGCTTTGACCCTTACTTAGGAAGGGAAAATTTCAGATAGACTGACAAACAGACAGACAATCTTTATTTGATATCTCTGAACTATAGAGCAGATAACAAAATCTGTCAGTAGATGTAGCCTCTTATTTTCATAAGACTAGGCCTAGGCCCTGGAACCACTATAGCATATGTGGACTCTGAACTTGGCATCTCACTACAAGAATGCAGCTCTAGCGCGTCTATCTTGTTATCTGGCGTTCTATATTCCTAATCCCTTAAAGCTAACAAATTTTTATCCACCGTTGAATTATTTCTCTATTCACCTTCACGCTCTCTGCTACCTATCTATCCCTTGGTATATAGTTTAAATAAGGGGAACTGTAGAAGTTCATAAATGGACAACCCTCTAAAAAATAGCCAAATTCATTATGGATAGTAATTAATACAGCTTGGAGTTGGCAAGAAGACTCCATGGGTTAAGGTGCTTGGTACACAAATTTAATGACCTGAGTTCAATCCAAGATCTCAGGGGGGAAGGAGAGAATCAACTCCTGAAAAATGTCCTCTGAATTCCACATATACACTGTAGCATATGTACACCTGCATTCATACATTCATATCACACACACTGAATAATAAATAAATAATTTTACATGTTAATAAATCTAGACTGTACTGTGATATTCACTACATGCCAGGCATTACTTAGATCTCATTTAATCACCTAAATAGTTCTGAGAGATATGTACTTCAGAGATTTCCTATTTTACAGATTAGGACCACTGAGTCATGTTGTATTTTCAAATATTGGAAATATAAAGATAAGGCACAATGATGGCCCCAAAGAAACTTATAATGAAGAAGAATGCATTAACCTAGTTCAGCGTAAATACACTCTTAAGAAGGGAATACTAGAAATGTCAAGTCTTTGAAACACTGGTTATAGATGTCTCACTGCATTATACAGGTTGTGAAGACTTGATCTGCCACATGGAATTCAATGACATGAACTGAAAATCCTCAAAAGATTTTATCCTAGAGACCTAGGATGTAAAAGCTAGTGTAACTTTTTGCCTTTTGCCTTTTTTACCAGGTGCAAGTACAAGGAATGACTGGAAACATCCAATTCGATACTTACGGACGTAGGACAAATTATACCATTGATGTGTATGAAATGAAAGTCTCGGGCTCTCGAAAAGTAAGTAACAAAAACAGACAGTAAAAGATATGTCTCTCCAAATATGAGAGCATTCCCACACAAGAGGATATGTGGGAAATACACAAAGAAAAGCCTCACTTGGTGTTTTTGTCTTTCCATCTGCTGAGGAGCATAGATAAGATACATAGAGTTTTGTAATCAGAATGATCCAACTACATGTTTTTAAAGGAGGGTGACCTTCTGAGTCTAGTCAACAGTTTTCTGAACAAAGGGAAGGAATCACCAACTTTATAGCATGCTATTAAACAGAATCTTCCAAAGCACATACGATTTTTAGCAAAGAAAAATGAAAAATAGGTCTCGTTGCATTTTGCTAATCCACCAAAAAAAAAAAAAAAAAAAAAAAAAAAAAAACACCCTTGGGACAAAATACCTTTCCTGTAGCTGAATTTTATATGGCCAGCTGGCTTCTATCTTACTAGTAGTTGAGTTATACATTAAGGGGATTTCATAGCCATATGATAAACTCTTAGACTATAAACTATCTTGTGTTACATCTACAGACTACTAACTAGCTTTATACTCCTATATATCAGCATTTTGAAGTTCCAAACTTTTTTCTGCCATATAAAATTTAATGGTAGAAAAAAATGATCATCACAGGGTGGGCTAAAGTATTTTGCAGAATGTCAGAAAGGGTAAGGCAAGAAAAGGAATCCTCAAGATAAAGGAGCAATAGCATCCCTCTGTGTGTATCCTTTTCGTCCTGAGGGCAGTAACAGATAGAAGCAGAGTATCAATCCTTGTAAATCTCAAACTACTTAAAGTCCACTTAGTATTTTTTGAGAGAAAAATAGGCATCCAGGTCAAATGTCTGTTCTTTCTAGGCTGGTTACTGGAATGAGTATGAAAGGTTTGTGCCCTTCTCAGATCAGCAAATCAGCAATGACAGTGCATCCTCAGAGAACCGGACCATCGTAGTGACTACCATTCTGGTAAGTGTGAACATGCAATAAGCAGACTTTCTCAACAGCATTCTAAAAGTATTATTCAGTTCCAAGTACCTTTATCAGTTCTACAAATATTTTTCAGCCAATGTTTAGTTCATGCATGCAAAAGTTCTAACAGGACAGCTGTTCAGGAACCTCAAACACCTCTCCATGATGAACAGAATGTTGCAATACACAATGGAATTTTATTCATCCATAAAGACACACTGAATTATAGAATTTCCAGGAAAGTTTGCAGAACTGGAAAAATATTATATTAAGTAGTATGACTGAGGCTCAGAAAAACAAACACTACTACATGCTCTCACTCATGCAGATATCAATTTCCAATCATTAAGTATGGGTATTTAAACAGGAGTAAGTATGAGTAATGGCCAAGAAACTAGATAGTGGGTTCATGAGAGCAAAGAGACATCAGTGGGTAGTGGGAAGGGAAACTAAGCACATGCGTTATCAACATGGAAGGGAAAGTACTGGAGACAAAAGGGTACAGGGGGACTGGAGGTAGATGTGGAGGGAAAGGAAGAGGTGGAGAATTGGCCCAGAGCTAAGTATGTGTGAAGGTTCCTTCAGAAAATCAAAAGGAAGAAATAAAGGGTGGAGGGGTGGCTCAGTGGGTAAAGGTGCTTGCCACCAAGCCTGATGGCCTGAGATTAATGCTCAGAACCTATATAGGTGAAGGAGAGAACCAACTCTAGTAAGTTGTCCCTCTGACCTCTAAACAAGCACCATGGTATGTGCTCATTTGCCATATACACACAAAAGAAATACAAAAAGAAAGAGAATAAATAAATGAATGAATGAGGAACAATTTTACATTGTTCTCTTCCACTTCTCCCCCCAAAGAATAGTACTTCACCCGTACATAAAGAGCTGTCATTGTATAAAAGAAAATTAGTTAGGGTTCGAATATTGGCTCTAACACGCCTATGTATAACTGTGCAAGTCACATTTTTTCTAATCCTCAGGATTTTATTTTTGCTATTTCTAGGATGGAAATAAATAAAAATAATATCATACCTATGTCTTAGGAGCATTTCAAGGCACAATTAGCCATATAGAGGTATTCCACAAAGTTCAACACAATACAGACATTTGAGGGAGTAGTGTCAGTTTTAAAATGGTTTTCCAAAAGCTACTTTTAAAGTAGTACATACCTCAGTTCAAGACAAGTATGACATTTAAATAGTATAGACCAATTACTCTCCTTCACCTTATCCTAGGAACTGTAAATAGCCCTGCAGATGGAAAAAAGAGTGAGCCAAACCTTCCAACTTCACAACAATCAACATTTCCCTATGGCCTGCCAGAGCTGGCTATCCCTTCTACCAGATACATCCTTAGAAATCAAAGGCAGTTAGTTCATCTTTATGTACTGAAGAATATAGCACTTCCAAATTCAACTAAATCAAAAGGCTTTGATGGTTAAAATGAGTCCCACTTTCAAACTTTAGGGAAAAAAAACTTAAATGTTTCCCTACTTCATTAAATTATCTGTTAAGGGCTCCAAGGAATACATGGCTCCATGAATAGTTGAATGAGGCTCCCTTCTTACTGAGTCAAAATTTTAAAAAATCGTTTCCATACACTAAGCTTCAATAGCAACAGAGGGCGAAAAGGCTTCCTATTGCATTTACTATCTCTTAGAAAAATAAATAGATAGGAGTAATCTTTTGTTCTCTTTTCTATCCCAAAGGAATCACCATATGTAATGTATAAAAAGAACCATGAGCAATTGGAAGGAAATGAGCGCTATGAAGGCTATTGTGTTGATTTAGCCTATGAAATAGCCAAACATGTAAGGATCAAATACAAATTATCCATTGTCGGTGATGGGAAATATGGAGCACGGGATCCAGAGACTAAAATATGGAATGGCATGGTTGGGGAACTTGTCTACGGAGTAAGTATTTTCAGTTCCATTGTTACTTATTTCTATGCTTTTCAATTAACAAGAAAATGATTGATTTAATGTTCAAGCTTAAGACTGAGCCGATTTTAGAGTTTCATGAGTCTGTAAAAACAATTTCTCAGGAAAGGTAGACTATCAATACCATCCTTTGAGCAACAGGGTTATTTTACAAAAAAGAAAATAGAACTGAGGGAAGTTACTGGGCCGTATTAAGCACAGCCTGCCCTCTACAGAGAGTCTATTCCTTCTGTATTTCACTGACTCAGGTACCAGAACCACCTACTATATAGTTGCCTTAGTAGTATTGCTGTCTTTCCTCATCAGTCCCCTCATAAATGCGCTCTTCATCCCAACCAACAACATTACCACCTTAGTTAAGATTTATACCATTGTTTACCGTTTAACTATATCCCTACCTGTAGTTTTACACTAGCAAATCAGATCCACATTACTGCAATTTCCCACATTAAAAACCAGGATAAACTTTAAGAAGACTACAGTGGTATTGTCACAGATCCTCCGTGACTTACTTTTAAACTGTTTGGTCTTAGGGACAATCAGATCTTAGGCAAACCAATGAGGCATATGAGGATAAGTACAATTGTCCATCAGAATTGCCCATTGGGTAAACCAATCTCTAATAAACTAACAAAGGAACAGATGGTGGCAGGAGATATTTAGTTCTAGTAAACAATAATCACTTGCAGTGATTGGTACCTGTACGGAAAACAGATACTGAGAAGACAAATTAATTGGGGGGGGGATTGCTGAGAAGTCATAGCTTCTAAGAAGCAAGCATCCATGTATCTATTGAATTGAAGATCAGGAGAATGACTCCAGTGATAGCCAGCACAAAATAGGGTGTCACTCTTCAATCATAAGAGACTACCAGGGTCACTCAATATGGTTTTTTTAATAGGCCGTTGGAAACCAGCATAAAGGAAGGAGCTTATTTCTAAAAATAAGGACACAGAATGGGAACTAAGGCTTAAAATGAGGCTGGGCCCCAGGTATCAAAACTGGGACACTGTCCTCTTGCCAGACAAACAGTACAATAACTTGAACCCCCACCTCCATCTGTGGGGCTGGAGCCAATCACCACCTGTCTCAGGTCAAGGTTGGCCCTGGGAACTGGGGCAGGACTGAGTTGCAGATGAAACACAAGTGAGTCCAGAGATGAGAAAGAGGTTTTCTACTTCCAGAGAGGAGCTGACAACCCAATTGATTTCTGAGGACCCTGAGTCTCAACCATTATGACATAGCACTAGTCTCTCCCTTTCCAAGTGACAATGTTTTCTTTCTTGTCCCTTATCTCCCCAACACTCAAAAGGTATTGTCATGTCTACAGCTCTCCCTGCACTTAGTACATAATCTTACACATAGGGAAGCTTCACTTTTTCTTCTTATGAATCAAGACCACAATAATGGTTGACAAAGGTTCATTAATCTGAGCTCATGGTGGGAAAAATAAGGTAATATTTTTGTTATTATTAGCCAGCACTTATAGAGTATTCACTGGCTGCTACCTACTGTGCCAAGTACTTTACAAGCATTATGTACCTTAATCCTCACAACATGCATTTAAAGAAGTTCCATTAGTAACCTCATTCTACGTGTGAGAATATTTAAGCTAAGAATTGAAGTCACTTTCCAGACAGCAAATATCCTGCAGGGCCTGTCTTGTTGTTCAGGCTACTATAAGAAAGTATATTAGGCTAGTGGCTCATAAACAACAGATATTGATTTTTTCACCATTCTGGAGGCTGGGAAGTTCATTATCAAAGATTCCATTGTCTAGTAATGATGAACTTTCTGAGTCATAAATTGTAGCTGCTTGTTGCATCTTCACATTAGGGAAAGAGCAATTGGTCTCTGAAGCCTCTCATATAAGAGCACTAATCCTATTCATGAGGGCTCTGCTTCATGGACTAATCACTTCCTAAATGACCCATTTCTTAACAACATTACATTACAGATTAGAATTTCAACATATGAAGAAGAGCATAAATGTTCTGACCATAGCAAGAGCACAGTGACTTGAATCTGTGAAGTTCTTATGCTTTTAATCAGTTCACTATACTATCCCATAGCTAAAAGTGTTGTTTCAGGCCCATTCCATCTGGAATAATAGTTGAAATTTATTATAAAAGGCATTTGGTGCCTTAGTCATTCTGGAGAGAAGTTATTGAGGCTTTAGTAGCATGGCAAGAAATTGAGGGTGTCAATTTCTACTGCTCCAGTTATCTGATGTGATCTAGTCCATAAGTTCACAAGGCCATCAAAACAGAATGGCTAGAGCTCTGTAGTGTTTCCACTGGAAATAGACCAGTGCCCTCCTAGCATTCAGCAAGACATGGTGATGTAGGATAAGAGATCGTTCAGAGGAAGTGCAGTTCTCTTGTGGTGTTTTGCTTTCTCCCCTAGGATGTCCTCCCTGCTGCATGGTTTAATCTCTACACATCCCTTTCTCTTTCCACTTCATCTATTTGTCAGTGAGGGAATCTGAGAAGTACAGAGTTCTTTGTTTAGTAATTCAGACCTCATCTCGATTTTGAAAAGGTGAGATTTCTGGAGCAACCTTTCTCTCATCCCCCTACTGCTCTAGGGAGAGCTCTCCTTTCTGCTAGAGAAGGCTCTTAAAGGAACATCCTCTCCCTCTCCTGACCTAGAAGAAGTCTCTGATGTTTTCTGGGATGAATAATACAAAGTGATTCTGGAGAACTGACAGCAAACCAATCCACTGAAGTGGACTGTCAAACTCCACTTTCCTCTATAACCTAGGAATATAAAAACTAGATTTTCCTGTCATGCTTGGAGGAAAAGCTTGCTGTCAGAGATATCATAAGCTAAATGTGTTCTCAACTTCATGTAGAAGTTTTAATCTTTTGGCATTAGAAAGTTTTCAATGTCTTTGTTCATGATAGAAATGGAGGAAAAAGAGAAAACACAGGCTTGCATTTCTGGCAGACCTGACCTCTTGTGGTTTGCAAGTTGTTTCAGAAGAAGAAAGGAGGGGAAACCCTCTGATGATTTCCCAGAGTGCTTAATGGACAAAAACATGGAGAACAGGGAACAACTATTTGCATTTAGCATGAAAACTACACAGATAGGCACTGTTTTATCTTTCCAGTGCTGTCTCTTATGCCTTTTGTATGTAGTATGGGTCAGAGCAGGGAAATGATGAAGGAAGGCAGAGCTGGAGAAAGCTTTGCCAAAGACATTTCTGTATCTGCCATGAAGTCCCAAGAAAAAGCCAAAAGGAATTAAATTTGTTAAAGAATAAAGAAGTCAATTAGTCTCTTTTTTCAGATGATTCCTGAATGGTTTTTTTTCCTCTAAAGAAATTCAAATCAAAGTTGATGTTGGGGCACCTTGTATCTCTAAGAAGGTTATTTTTGAAACAAACGTCAGCAGCATACAATGTGCCCCATTACGTAAGCCCTTCAGTACATTGTGGTCTTGAAACTGTCCACCTGCTTTCAGCAATTTTGATTTTGAGCTGGATTTCTGTAACACTGCCACATAATAATCATTCCAGCTCAAATGGCTCACACACCACCAGTTTTTACTGCTCTCAAGTAGCAAATGTTTTAAGAGGGCATTCTCAAAGAACATTCTGTGGCTATCAGGATTCTTAAATATTCCTTAGCCAAACATCTAATTCATTTTTACAGATGACTAGGAGATCCACCAGGGACTAAACATTAGCATTGCCCACTGAGTAAACCAAAAAATTGAAGCTTCATGAAGGACAAGAGTGACAGGTATTTCTAAGGGAGGATGGGTGATAGCAAATTTTGACAATATCACAACAATCAGAGTTTGGCAACTCGAATGCCAGTCTGCCTGGCCTAGTGCTTTGTCCACTGGTTTACACTGGCTCAGTGCACTATGCTTGTCAGCTTATGGGTATCTTGATGTTATTTCAGTCAGATATGCCATTTCTTCCTGGCTTTGGGGTATAGGGCTTGCATTCTAGCTGCATTATGTGCTATTCCATCCAAGACATTCATCGCATTTCTATGTGCCCTCTAGGACAATGCAAAATAAATCTCTAGTTATCTCTTGAAATATTTAAAAATACAATGTAAATAGCTGGGTGGCTCTGTCCTCAGAGAAGATATATGACCTAACAAGTTTTTTTTAAGGCAAGAAATGGGCTAGAAGGAAATTGGAGCCCCAGTTATGAAGAGGACACCTCCCAGTGGGCCACTGCCACATTCCTTATGTTCTTAGCACCTAGAACTAAGAATAAAGAATACGTGGGATTGCTTTTGGGAAAGGCCAGGAAAGATATTATCCATATTTATTCATACTACCTAGAAGACAGCAGAAAGCTCAGGAATGGAGATGGGATTGGCATATGTTGATTCCAGATCACAGTCTTTGGGCATCCCAGAATACTTCCCACACCTAGGAGAAATGGAAACTCAACAGATATTACTTACACTGACATTTCTTTTCCTATAAGAAATTACCTTGGGTTGTCACTATCCTAAGATAGATTTATTTTCCATTAATAAAGGCAAAATACCAATCTGTCCTTACAGTTAAAGGCAGAGAAGCAAGGATCTAGTAACAGAGGCCATACATCCACTTCTAGTTGTCTGATTGCGCTGGGCTCTGGCAGAAAGGACTGATGATTTGATAAAAGTGTTCCTCTACTGAAAGGACACATAGGCTCCAGGGAAGAGCATTAATGATACATGGAAGTCTGCTATTCTGAGCAGAGGGGCGGGGAAATATTTCCAACCAAATTTAGCTTCACACGGCCTTCATCCAACTCCTGGGGTACCCGTTTATCTTCACTGGGTCTTTAAATTCCACAGCTCCCCAAGGACAAGGAGTCCAAATCAATAGACCCATACTGGGACATCTGTTCTGGATAAAGAAATGAGAAGATCCTGTTGTGACCCTGCTTGTTGTTGCACTGATTTAAATAGGCCTCATCCCTTTATCCAGATCTGAACAACTGCAGACAACAAATATCTCATAGAGCACAGCCAATAAAGCAGTTTAATCCCTGCACCCAACACACAGCAATTGTATTCCTATTGTCCAGCTTAATTCTGCTGCACTCATTTAAATTTCTGGAGGAAATGCCTGCCCAAGGCCACTAGAGCTTTATGCTTGATTCAGGGAGCAGGGAGCAGATCACATCTGCTTTTCTTAGGTAGCATACAGTATGGTTTGTATGACCCATCTCCTCTTTTCTTCCTTTTCCTCTTGCTATCAGAAAGTGCTTTGAAACAGTGGCTGACAAGCTCCTACTCAAACATAATCTCCAAATAGGTTTCAAATTTTATATCAGCTAATCAGATGAAAATACTTTAAGATGTAACAAGCCTTCCAGCTCAAACAATTTGTAAAATTACATTTAAACTAAATGTCATCTCTGCTTAAAATGTGTCAGCTTCTTAAGTGCGTAGTCCCTGTGCACAGGAGTCTGTCGGGGTTCAGATTTTATGAAACTTACAACTTTGGCCGCCTACCTATGAAAACGATTATAAATCCCCTCAAGCTAAATCCCCTCCAATAATGCAGTTGCTTGGGTTTGCCACTGGTTAAGTGGGAAAAAAATCAAACCTAATTTAGTGTGTTTACTGAGCCCACACAGCCATTCTTAAACTGCTTGATTAAAATCCTTTAAGTAGTCAAAATGCAAGTTAAAACACTAGTAGAGTCTCACTCTGAGTTCTTACCATTTGCTGGTTTTCATCTGTCACCTGGGGCACTTACCCACCTAGAGTTCTAAGAGTGACTTTCCTGCTGCTGTCACCAGCACAGGCTTGATGACAAAGGGCTGCTGGAGTGGTTCAGGACACCAGAAGAGAGACACTTGATTATTAAGCCAGAAGCTCACCTGCTCCATAGTCCTAGCCATAATTCTTCATGCTTGGCTCTAGTCACAGCTGACTTACATTAAGAACAGATAGTAAGGAAGGAATTTTAGGGCGGTGAATTTGATCCAAACATGTTATATGCATGTGTGCATATTAAGTACAAATATTTTAAAAGAGGAATTTCATTTGGGTGGTTGCCTTTTTTAGGTTTTCATCAGTATCGGTCTCTGAAATCTTTTAATTTCCTATAAAGTACACTCCCTTGTCTATATGCCATGGCAATCCCAGGATAGCTAACTGAGGATTTTTGGACACTTATTAGTCATGTTTCTCCACATTCCCATTGATCATCAAGCTGATTGTTTCATAATCATTATGGCAGGCAGGTCATAAGCTCTGAAATAACCCACTACCACAGATGTGTTTTATAGTGTGCAGAAAGGGATATGGTAGGAGAGGGCAAAGGCTTCTCCCAAGCTGGCTCTAAGCTGATGTGCCAGCACCAAGGCTAGAAGAGAAAAGGAAGAACTGCTCCGTCTCCCACACATCTTACTGTCCTCTGCTCAGTCTTACCTTCTGTTGGTTGGTTGATCCTTCTTCTAGCTACTTGCAGCTATCCCTTTGTCTTGTCTTTATTAAGGGTTCTTAAGGATACATCATCAGTGAGATTTAAGTGAACCCAGATTTAACATCATCCTCTATTGGGGCAGTACATTGATACATATGATATATATATTGCTTTCTTTGAAAAATCTCCTGAGATCCCAGTACTTGCTAGACTGAGACAGGAGGATCACCACAAATTTAAGGCCAGCCCGAGGCAGGAACAAAATGGAAAGAAAAGACTGCCCAGAAAGAATTCAGAAAATTAGAAATGCTAGGGTGAGGGAAAGAGGCAAGTACCAGAGAGGAACAGATTTGCACTGCTGTTTGTTTGTGATTCAAAAGTACTTTAAACTCAGAATGGCCTCCTTGGGGAATCTGTTCTCTTGCTAAAAGTTCCTAGGAACTAGACAATAAAAGGTCGTTCCTTCTCTGTCTAGCCATCTCTTGTTAGTGTGTTTAGTGGTGCTTACCATGTGGTGGGTGTTGCAGTTACTGAGTTAGCTTTGTTTTGTGGGGGGGGGGTTTCGTAGGGGTATTTTTGTTTTGTTTTTGTATTTCAACTGTTATCTCATCTTTCTTTCTTTCTTTTTGAGATGATAATATAATGACATCGTTTTCCCCTCTCTTTCCTCCCACCAAACTCTCCCAAAGATAGGGTGGGGTATGGTTTTACATTTAAAGGGGATCAAATGCCTCAATCTTCAATTCAGTACCTACTTGAAAAGAGCTCATTTCCCTAAAATCCAGTCCAAATAAAGTTGGTTTTTTTTATACCAAATACCCTCTTACTACTACCTTCGAAGACAGAAAAAAAAATAGCAATTTTTCTTAGAAGGATCAAGACTTACAAGATTAAAAGAAAGAAAGAACTAGTTAAATTAAGTAATTAAATTCAAATGAGATCAAATGCGAACTTACACTAGATGCATATTTGTATCCTCCAAGCAGGAGGCAGAATCATGTTGGCAGTGAGAGGAGGCGCCTTTTTGTATGAATTCTCTTGGCATAACAAAACTCTAGCTGATTCAAGCTATCTTTGCCAAAACCCCGCTAGCTTTCTGGCCAATTCCATTCTTATCAGAAGCCTTTGTTCCTATGACCAGGTGTAGTCCTCAGCCAAAGCATAAAATAAGAAAAATTTGTCATTGGCTCCAATCTCATCTTCAATGTGGAACTGAAGATTAAGGAGTTAACTGCAATATGATGAGAGTTGAAGCCATAGATGATAATGTTGAAAGAAGAAAAATAAAGGACAGAACCTTGAATGATCTGTCTTATTCCACAAACCTTCAGTGATTACCTCCTAAACCAAACACTTCTGGAAATACAAAATATACCTTGGTGGAGAATGAAAACAGGAAGGAAAGTAGGCGAAGAATATCATAGAAGTAGGAAGAGAGCCTGTTGTCTTTAGTGTCATAGAGCCAAAGGAAAGAATATATAATACAAAAGTCCAGTAATATCACATGAGCAGTTGATGTCTGACAGGATGTGTTTGAGTCTGGCAACCAAGCTTACAGTTCAAGAAATAATTTTAATAAGTCAGAGGGACTACAAATTAGGTATTAAAGTGAAAGTACTGTTTTAATTCAGAGATAAATGAAGCCATAGTTTCAAGATCATTGACGGTGGTGAGTAGAGGTGCAATATGGGTAGAATGGATTAAAAATGGAAGGGGTGTTTTTTTGGTAAACAGAACTGCCTGTGATTTCAACTGAATAGGTATTGTATGACTTTCCCTGGGAAGACATGAACAAATGGCTACTCATCCCCAGTAGAGCACCAATGACAGGCCAAAGCAACAATTCCACCAACATCCATATTGGCAAAGATTGTATTGGGGTTACCTACAGAAGTGTGGGTGAAGGGACATTTATAGAAACATAGATAACTCAGAAGAGCTGCATCATCAAAATGCTCACTAATTGCAGATCAAAGTGCTATAGTATGTAGTATACATATACAAGTGTCGTTTGAAAAGAGGATGCTGGTTAAGAGAGTGGATCTGAATTTCAGTACCAGACGTCAAATCTCAGCCTCTCTTTTCCTTGTAGTATTCAGTGGAAGCCTTTGGTAATGCCTTGTCTTTTAAAATATACATCATTTGAAGAGAGAATGGTAATTGTACCAAACTTAAGGTTGCTAGGAAAATGAAGCAAAATAATATGTATAAAGTACTTGCCACAGTGCCTCATTCAGAGCAAGCACTTCAGAAATGTGAGCAACTGTTCATCATCTGCATTTCCCCTTAAATAAGGAGCACTTCTCAACTGCTTTGAGTTGCCCTATACAATTCACCAAAGTAAATACCATTTTTTTTGGTAAATATACTCTAGTTCACATTTCACAATTATTTCTCCATCTCTCCCCACAGGTAGGGGTATTGAAACATAACTATATTTATCTCAGAAAAAACTGAACATAATTGATAATTTACTACCTATCTGATACACCATACTTAAGCCATCCCCTAGTCATATACATTTTCCCACGTGTACATTTTAAAGGCTATTTTCCACACTAAAACCTACAGCATTCTAAAGAAACAACTGTAGAAAAAAGTAAGTGCAGAAAATCCTAATGCCTTATTTTCCTGAGATTAATATAAAAAGATGACATGCCTTTACATGAGTTAATTATTCAGTACACTGCTAACATTTATTTATCAATCTGACATGTGTAACTGTTGTACTTGCATTTATCAACATCAAAGATAGCTTACTTGATAAATTAATATATATTCTAATAGCTGGTTTTTTCCTTGTATCTCCCATTCAGAAATATTGCAGGTTTTCATGTATTATGTTCAATAATCAACAACTATTTAAGGAATCTACATTTTAATATAGAATCTACTACAATAATAAATATAAAACCAAAAGACTGGGCCCCTATCTTCAAATGATGTATATTTTAACAGACAAGGCAGTAACCAAGACTTATATTGAATACTACAATGGAAAAGAAAGAAAATATAAGAAATGAAAGTTACTGTGCACCATGCACAAAATTTCCAGTCAAATAATGGAGATAGACATAAGAACATGAATATTAACATAAGAAAAGTTAAATTAGATATATCATAAAGAAGTTGAGGTGTGAGGTAGCAAAAAGAAATTAGGGGAAATGGAATTAGTTTCCCTAAGCCAATATGCTTCAGAGGACAAAAGACCAGGGCTTTTTCCTTATTTCACCATCAAACTAAAGCAATTTAGAAGCCGTTGAATGGCTTTGCCTCTCTAATCTTAGCATTGACAAATTGGCTGGTTACAGTGATTGAATATATTATATTTCAACTAAATACATTTGTTAAGTGACAAATGATGAAGGAAATGCTGTCTGTAAGAGTGCTATGTGTCTTTGTTTTTCAGAGAGCTGATATAGCTGTTGCTCCACTCACTATAACATTGGTCCGTGAAGAAGTCATAGATTTTTCAAAGCCATTTATGAGCCTGGGAATCTCCATCATGATAAAGAAGCCTCAGAAATCAAAACCAGGCGTATTTTCGTTCCTGGATCCTTTAGCTTATGAAATCTGGATGTGCATTGTCTTCGCTTACATTGGAGTCAGTGTGGTTCTCTTCCTAGTCAGCAGATTTAGCCCTTATGAATGGCACTTGGAAGACAACAATGAAGAACCTCGTGACCCACAAAGCCCTCCTGATCCTCCGAATGAATTTGGAATATTTAACAGTCTTTGGTTTTCCTTGGGTGCTTTTATGCAACAAGGATGTGATATTTCTCCAAGGTTTGTTTGTGTGTAATACAGAATACATGCTTGTATTTTGTGGTCATACTCCACTCATGTCCATCTGGTATTCACCTGCATCAACTTCAGAGTTCTTTCATTTAACATTCCATCCAATGACAAATTATCATCAAGCCATTTTGTTTGCTTATGTCTTTGAGGTGAGTGTGTCTCTGGTGATGCTTTGAATGCCTAAGGTTTGCTACGGTGTTCATAAATACACAAACTCTGGATAAAATTAACTGACACATAATAGTACTATGAAAATTACCTCTTTAATTGAGCTGAAACATTTTCTCATTTATCAAGAGACTGAGTCTAGACAAAATGTGAAAGAAGATAGAACATTTTTTTTTAAATCCTCCTGTCTTCCCCTATTAATATTGGCTTTTTTGTTTTGCTCTCAGACTTCTTAGAACCATGTATCTACTCCAGTTTCTTAGCTAAAACTATAGAATTTCTTCAAGAAAACAGCAGAAAATCAGTATGAATCTTAGTGATGTGGCCACATTTGAAAATAGCCTGGCCATTTCTTATAAAGTTAGGGATAGAGTTAAAATGCCACACAACAATTTTACTGTCATTTGTAACCCCAAAGTAAAAAGTATGAATGTCCATAGTAGCTTTAGTTTTAATAGACAAAACATAGAAATGAAGCAAATGATCAACTGGTAAATGGATAAATTGTGGCATATTCATTCAATGGAATACTATTCAATTAAAAGAACAGATTACTGATGCATACTGACAGTTCACATGAACCTTGAAAACATGCCCAATGAAATAATTTAAACACAAAATGCCACTTACTACTCAGATATATTTGTTGAATATCATTCTGTTTGTCCGAGATAGAGAAATCTATAGTGATAAAAAGGATAATTGGTGATGGCCAGAGTTTGAAGGGAGAGGGAAAAAATGGTAACAAAGGGATTAGAATCCAGCAAGTGTGCTGAGCAGAACATGTACAAGAGTAGAAACAACTTATGTGAGCTTTTTATATCTTGTTAATTTCAAAGTTTTTCTATAGCTCGAGTTTTCTTGCCTTGCCCACAGTCAGGACAAATCTTTGTCACCCGCCAGTCCCACAGCCGCTCAGACCCAACCAAGTAAGCACAGAGACTTATGTTGCTTACAAACTGTACGGCCGTGGCAGGCTTCTTGCTAACTGTTCATATAGCTTAAATTAATCCATTTCCATAAATCTATACCTTGCCATGTGGCTCGTGGCTTACCGGCGTCTTCACATGCTGCTGGTCATGGCGGTGGCCGGCAGTGTCTTCCTGCCTCAGCCTTCTGCTTCCCAGAACTCTCTTCTCTCCTTGTCCCACCTACTTCCTGCCTGGCCACTGGCCAATCAGTGTTTTATTTATTGACCAATCTGAGCAACAGATTTGACATACAGACCATCCCATAGCATTTTTCTGTTTGTTTTTTAAAAGAAATATAGCACTAACACACTGTTCGTCTGGAAAAGATTTTGATACCTCTGCTACTGGCTTGTGGGACATATGCCTTACTTGTCTCATCCTTTTCCTAACCCTGCTAGGACTGGACAAAGGGACATGATGGAACTGATGGGGGTGATGTGAAAATGCTCCAAAAATAGATTTTGATGATAGTTTCAGAACTCTAAATTTACTTAAATCATTGAACAAATATAATTCTGATGAATACTTATACTGGTGAGTTGTATTAGATGCAAACTTATCTCAGCAAAGCTATTGAAAATATTGAGCATGGTTTGATATGTAGCTCAGTAGTAGAGAGCTTACCTAGAATATGCAAGACCCTGGGTTAAACCTCCAGGACCAGAAAAAATGTTGAAGGTGAATGTCCTGAGCCTTACCAATGTATATTAACTCACCTAATCACAAATAGTAGTGAATTCATACTTATACAATATTATGACTGAATATGCCATATTTATAATCTTCAAAATTTTTTGAGGGACTAGGGAAATGGCTCAGTGGATAAGAGCACTTATTGTGCAAACATGAGAACCTGAGTTCAATTAGCCAGCAACTACATAAAAAGCCAGACATGACTGTGCCTGCCTGTAACCCTGGCATTGTGGGGGAACAAGCAAATCCTGAGAGTTCACTGGCCAACCAGCATAGATTATGCTTCAGATTCAGTGAAAGACCCCATCTCAAGTCAATAACATGCACAGAGATAAAGGAAAACACCAATGTTGTGCTCTGGCCTTTGCTTGTTAGCACACCCATGGACTCCCATGCATGCATCACATACATGCACCATACACATACAGCCCACCATACATATCACACACACACACACACACACACACACACACACACACACACACACGAGCACATACACAAGGCACACACTAAAAATTATAAAACAAAATACTAACTTTGGCTAAACTAAACATTAATCCAAATACTGACAGGAGTCAATAATGTAACTATACAGGGATTTTCAGTTAGAAATTAAAGACTTGGGGCTGGAAAGATATCTCAACCAATAAAATGCTTCTTTTGTGATCATGAGAACTTGAGTTCAATCCCCAGAACCCACATGAAAGCTAAGTATGGTGGTACTTGCTTCTAAAACCAATGCTGGGAAGGTAGGCATTAGGTAATCCCTGGAGCTGACTGGCCAGCCAGTCTAGCCTAATTTGTAAACTATAGGCTAATAGCATACCCTATCTCAAAGGAGGAAGGGGACAGTGTTCCTGAAGATGACACTCAAGGTCTTTCTCTCTTCCCTACACACACACAACCTCATGCACACCCACACAACCACAAGCATGCGTGCACACGCAGACACACACACACACACACACACACACACACACACAAGCACACAAAGAATATAAGGATTCAGAATAATGAGACCATTTTTACAGCATATCTCTTTGTGAGTTTAGACATTGAGAATACTAAACACTTACAGTAAAACGTGACTGACTGGGTAGCCATCTTTGGCAGCTTTTTAAAATTGCCTGTGTGGGGCTTTCAAGTTTCATGCATCCAACCTACTCTTTCCCCCCTTTTTCTGTTAAAAAAAAAATGCCACCCTCAATCTGTTTGGCTGGGTTCTTCAAATTATTTCATTTCCTGTTCCTTTTGTGTTCAGAATGTGTCACTCTGTGATATCATCAGGGAGTTCATTTGATTTCCTAGTTTCTTTTTGGGTTTTGTGAAATAGTCACTTCAAGAGACTATGGCCTCTGAATGAGTCGATAATTGAAAGATTTCTAACATGGCTGGTAATCTGTATTGAGACAATGCTGAAGAGTCATTAAGGCTGGAGATTTTCTTGGTTTCTGTAAGTCAATTTTCAAAACTACATTTGTGATATTCCCGCTGGAGTGCTGCCTACTATGCTGCATACTCAAACAGGCCTCTTCACAAGCCGTTTTGACAAGTATTTATGCACATTACTTCATTAAATAAGAACTAAAGCTGATACTGAAAATGACAAGTTGGACCAGTTGGGGGTTTTGCCTTAATTTCTGGTAGCACAATTTAAGCTACAGCTTTTCCCTAGTCCTAAAATATGGCAAATGCCTTTTCTTTTAAAGGGACAGATTTTAGTATGCTGCTCAAGAGGTTGTCATATAGTACAATGGCTTCCAAATTTTTTAACATGACCCATAGTAAGAAATCATTTTTCCATCTTGACTCACTATACATAAATGTATACAAGCAAAATTATACCAGACATTACCCTTAGAGTATGCCATGCATGCTAAGATTTTTCTGTCCTGTTGGATTGTTTTTAAAGCTGGTCATGGTTCAACCCGCTAAGGTCATGAAGCCTATAGAATACATGTCTAGTGTAACAACTATTTTTTATTATGCGTCTTAGTGAGAAATCATTACCTCCAGGAGCTTCATATGTTCTAACCTATGAGTGAACACTCCTCTGATACTATCTTTTGTGCCCTACAAACGAATTTATCTCTTTAAATCTTTTATTAAAATATGCTTCTTAGCATATATATATATATATATATATATATATATATATATATATATATATATTATACACCAGTAAGAAAGAAACATGTTTTGTAGCTTTAGAGTTTTTCCTGCCTTGCCCACATTCAGGACAAATCTCTGCCACCCGCCAGTCCCACAGCCGCTCAAACCCAACCAAGTAAACACAGACACTTATATTGCTTTCAAACTGTATGGCCGTGGCAGGCTTCTTGCTAACTGTTCCTTTATCTTAAATTAACCATTTCCTTTTATCTTAAATTAACCATTTCCATAAATCTATTCCTTAAAGTAATCCATTTCTACAAATCTATACCTCGCCACGTGGCTGGTGGCTTATCAGCGTCTTCACATGCTGCTGGTCATGGCGGCGGCTGCAGCGTCCTTCTGCCTTCCTGTCCCTTTTTATTTCTCCTCTCTGTTAGTCCCGCCTATCCTTCCTGCCTAGCCACAGCCGATCAGGTTTTATTTATTAACCAATCAGAACAACTTGACATACAGACCATCCCCCAGCACAGCAAAGTGCAGACCATCTCAAACACCTGCACTCAGGCCCATGGTCCTAATCATCCTCTATACGGACCTGCTGGGTAACGCCACAAAGAACCCAAGAAGGGCTCCCACAGGACATACAAATTATCCCACAGCAATGTTTCTCCTTGTCTTGAGAGCTCTATTGATTATATATTTGTGATCAACTGTGTATTAGCCCAATTCACTGTAATGTATTTCTCTATTGGCAGATTTAGAAAGTCCTGACAATAGTATAGTTGCACTGTAAGATGTGTGGTTGCCTTTACTGTAAGCATCAGAATTATACTTTGCTTAATGACCACACTCAGAGTACAAACTCTCCAGAAAGCCAAGAATGTGAGCATAGATGATACACTGTTACTTTCATCAAAACTGAAGCAAATCCAGGAATTATCCTTGAGATTATATTTGAAAATAGAATCAACAAGTATTAGAATGGAAGGAAATATCAGAGAAAAATCAGTCTAACCGCCTTCCCTGGACTCCCACTGCATGTGGACTGTCTCACCTGGACCTTAATCTTTAAACCATTGCCACAGTGTAGGCATTGTGCTTACTTTTAAGTTGAAGAAAGTGGCTCAGGTTGAATCATTTGCCTAGTCACACTGACAATGACAGCTAGAACTCAAACCTAGCTCCAATTCCCAAACCCTGTTCTTTCTGCTGTATGCTGCTTTGTTCCTATCATAGACCACAGTCATTCCTCGAGAGCTGACACAAGGGAACACAACTTCACAGAGATTTTTAAGAGCCAGCAGTACAATTGCTTCCACAACGACTTCATACTGCCAATCTGAAGGCACCAGGTACCAGAACTGTTTTCCCATTTCTATCCCTAAAGAAATGCAGCACCCATTGTTAATGAAAGTGGGCAGTGAGCATTCATAATACTGCTGAGCATCTGCTCACTCAGAGCTTAAGGTTGCAAAATCAGCAGTAAGGCATTATGAGGAAAACTGCTGGCATCATTTCATTGCCTTTAAATACAGTTATTGACAGGTACCCTGAAGCTTAGAGATTCTTCATCAATATTAGGTTTGATATTTGAACTGTTCTAATTGTTCAGAGTAAATTACTTTGTTCTACATGAAGCTGTAGGCTGAGTCAACGTAAAAGAAGGTAATCAATGTAATAAGCCAAGGTTATATTCATACAACTGATGTATCAGGGGAGAAGTCCAGAGAAGGTGTGAACACATTCAGTTTAACCCTCTTCATCCTGAACGTGCACTGGGGGCCAGCCGACAGGGGCAGCCAGATGGAGAGAGGAGAGCAGTTAAAACGTCACTGCTTTCCCAGTCTGCTCTGCTAAACATCGGTCTCT
Organism: Peromyscus leucopus; assembly: GCF_004664715.2. Lineage (NCBI taxonomy): Eukaryota > Metazoa > Chordata > Mammalia > Rodentia > Cricetidae > Peromyscus > Peromyscus leucopus. The sequence continues at coordinate 107,743,694 of NC_051083.1, forward strand.
CATCAACCAAATGTAAAGTACAGGTCCTGGCCTATGAGCTCAACAAATGTTAGCGATTGTTATTATGAAATTGGATTCTTCTAATCACCCTAGCTTAGCATATATACCAGTTAATATTGCATTTGGTCAGAGTTCCTAAAACTACTGAGGAATCCAGCTGAAGTGCTGGTTGATAGCAAAGTGCAAGCCTCTCCTGAGAGACGAGCAGTAACATTCCTTTTTGATCCATCTAGTGTTTTTAAGAGTTACATTTCTTGAAAGCGTTTTGAGCTTAGCATTTCATAATGCGTTGCTCACATTGACGAGAGGTTAGACCTTTTTAAAATCTAAAATTTGTTTCCTTTGTGAAACTTTGATAGAGCCACTTGTGCCATCTCGAGTCCAAGTCCAGACAAATGCTCCCCCTGCTGACTTTCTGTGAAGCTGCAGGGACAACTGAGGGCTGCTCAAGTGGAAGACAGGAGGGTTGGGAGTATTACTGAAAGGAAAATGGAGGGCGAAGAATAGACAAACTTGGACCTCACTACTGGGTACATATCGCACCAAAGTTATTTTTTATTAAGTTTTCAAGATAGCAAGTCCTTTGAAGAAGTAGGCAGGGACTCTGTCACAGTTAGACATGGGTCCTCCACACATAGATCTTCCGTTAAAAGAAAAGGTGTGTAGAACAACAAAAGGTCTGAGAGGTTTGAGCTGCATTTTAAGTGCTATCCTTTCCTTTCATGATGTATACCATTCTCTTCATCCTACCCCAAATTCACTTCACAGCAGTAGAGATGTGGTGAGACATTAATAATGAAAAGGCAGGGTTTTGATGACAACTATTTCATGACTTTGGCTGAAAGCTTTAGTTTTCAGTCTTTGGGGTGTGGTTACTTATTTCCATCAGAGAAGACTGTAAGAAACAAAGATTGATTCTGCACATATTTTAAAGAATCTATCACAGTACTGGCATTGAATGGGGAATGGAAATAATGTACACTTTAGAAACAGAAGAGGAATGATAAAGAATGTAGATGAAGGCAAAGGTTTTAGCTTCCCCTCATCATCTCATAAAGCTGGGATAGTGAAGATTACAAAATTTACTTACAGGATGAAGGTTATGGTCCATAGCTCACTTTTATTGTCATTTCAGATGTCGTAAAACACACTTTATTATTAATGTAGGGACTCCAGTTTCTTATTATTACAGTTAAGCAGAACATTGTCTATTGTTTGATATATGTATTTGGCAATATTTTATATGTGTTTTTTCTTTTGTTACTATTTATTTTCATTAACTTCAAACCTCCTCTCACCCTTTTGTCACAGATATGACATACACACTATTCTGTGTTTTTAAAAACATAAGCGTGCAGCATTTTATAGCCATTTCATTATGCTAACCTTGAAATCTGTCTGTGCAACAAAACTACTTGAAATGAATGTTAAGCATTTTGCAGCTGCATTAATGGAAAGAAAGATACTGGGAAATGATAGGTCTTTCTAATTCAACTATAAAGTCTTGTCTTATTTTAATAGATCCTTTATAAAATGTGATGGGGTTGACCCATCAGTCACTTTTTATATATCCTCCATGTGAAATGTGGGTTTAAGTGGCTGTAGTTTCACTAATGAGAAAAAGGGAAATACAAAAATGCTTGTATCTTTCCTGTGGGTTCCACTACATTTTTCCTCTGTAAAAAGATTTAAGCTTGCATGCCAAGAAAATGGAAGGGGGTGATATGAATTCCACCACATCCTTTGTCAAATCTATTGTTGTTTTGAGGAGACATTATCAAATGCAATCCTTTGCATTCTATACTAATTGCACAGAAGCTATTTATTTAGGTTTGTAAGGCTATTTTATCATTTCTATAAGGTTATTCTCCCAAATTTGCCATGCCCATCTATACCAGCATTCCTTGCAACTTGATGGATTAGTTCCAGTACCCCTGTCAGATACCAAACCCTGAAAATGCTCAAGTCCCTTACATCAAATGGCACATTTTTTGCATTTAATAAATGTACATCTTCTAACATAAATTAAATCATTTCCAGATGGATCATAACACTTAAAACAATGTACATGCTAAGAAAATATTTGTTTAGCTATTTGTAGAATTGTAAGGAGAAGAAATGTCTGTCTGTAGTTCATAAAGATAGCATTTTTCCCAAGTATTTTCAATCTGCAGCAGGTTGAATATGTATGTGGATCAGGAGGATGCAGAGAGCTGACTGTATGCCATAAAATTAACCACATAATTGCCAAAGTCAATAACCAGTAGACAAGAAGGCATGAAAATGGCCATTTTGCACTTAGGTTTATTTTTAGTCATGTCAACAACCAATCTCAGCTGAGTCATTCTGATCAACCACACAATGATCTGAGTCAGTATTAAGGTGGCCAAAATAACCAGATTATGATGTGCAGGCCTGATTTAAAATCAGACAGACATATCCACAGTCCATTAGCCTCAATAAAATGGCGCAATGTAATTTCCATAAATTACTGTATTTTCTTCCACATTTCATGCAGGCAATGCATAAACTGCCATTAGTATTCACAGCATGATATATCTCTTTTCATACCAAACTTCAAGTCTGGAATTACTCCAAACTCAGGCTTCTCCCTGGTCTCAGCAAAGCCCATCATTCCACATCAGGATGACTTTTACAGGTGCAGTACAAATGAACAACAAATAACAATATACAAACATGTTTGGTTTACTACAACTATATTTCTCAGGATTTGTTTAAAATCTATAATTTTCACACCATTATGGATTTTCTTATCAAAACCCTGGATATTTTATACTATAAAATATCTGGGTATTTCTCTTTTAATATTTTTAATAATCTCTAAGTTCTAATTTTATAGGTGGGTAGGAGTGTGTGTGTGTGTGTGTGTGTGTGTGTGTGTGTGTGTGTGTGTGTTCAATAGTATGTATGTGGAGATCAGAGTGTTTGTGGGAGTTAATTCTATCCTTCTACCATGTGGGTCCCAGAGATGGAAGCCAAATTATCAGGTACCTCTACCTGCTAAGCCACACCATCAGTCCTAGGAATCTCTCTCCTAGTATGAAAGCACAGACATTTTATTTTCTGTTTTTCCTCTCTGTACCAATTTCTTTATCTATAAAATGCCCTAGCTTGCTTATCTGTAACACAGTCCTGGCCAAAAGAGATGGACAATGTAAAAAGTTGATACATGTATGGCAATTAGAACAGTTTGTCACAAAGAACATGTTCAATAAGTGACAGCTTCCGTTTTATCATTTTTACTGCTATGGATGTCATTTTGAAGCATTAATATTCTGTACTGTAAAGTAATTTTCAGAGTCAGATAAGCCTATATGTTTAAAAAGTTGAACATGTCAAGCATGAAGAAAAATTATGAAATATCTAAATTCCTAATTGAAGTATTCTGTATACTTTTAGCACTGGGAAGGGTGACACATTCTTTTCTGACTCATGAGGATGTGTTTATCTCTTCTGAATAAAAGAGAAATGTTTCCAGATGCAATTGTAAAGATGTAGCTTATTAGCTAGAAAAAAAATCTGTCGCAAAGCAGATTTTCACATCTAAAGCTAAAGTGATTATATTTGACTGTGTTTTAGGCATTCAGAGACCAACAGAAACTACAGACTTAGAAAATAATCAAACAGATATTTTATAATTAACCAGTAAATAGTACTATTATTTATCAAAACACTTGCCAGAATTATCGGATTGTATTCCCATAAATGGCTGAATTTTCCACATGCTAAGAACAAGGGGTTATCTTGGGACACAAGAATTTGAATTTGCTTCAGAGTGCTAAAATCATAGTACATGCAGAGAACTTGATTTGTCAGTTCTCAGCCCAGAACTGCCCTCTTCCCACAGAGCCTGGAGATGTGCCAGGCTCCTACGCTTATTCTTTACTTTCTAGCAGAGTGGGAGCTCTTTCTGTGAGCTTTCCTAGGCATGGAAGAACATAGCCTATCCAGGATAGAGCTTTGCTCCACACTAGAACTATACTAAGGATGATGTGGCAATATTTTATAAAACCTACTGAGCAGATTTTAATTTCTATATACTACATCAGCCTCCAGCAATACTGCAAAGGAAGTGAAGATTCCTAATCACAAGCCATTACCCATCATTGAGCATCTGTTGCCCTCTGACTTCCCACAGTCCCTCTCCATGAGCAGCACTTACGGTGGAGAGACATAACTTACAACTCTAATTATACTCTTAAACTTTTATAAAATATGCACAACTCCCAGAATTCTGATCTAACTTGTCTAGAGGAGACTCTAGGCAAGGTTTTTGTTTTGTTTTGATGTCTTTGGTGGGTTTGGTTTTGTTGTTGTTAGGTTGTTTTGTTTTGACCCAAGCAGATGATCATGATACACAGGCAAAATTGAAAATCACTGGTGAAGAGCAATGCTTGTTTATTTCTCAGTCTGGTCTGTTCATCACGTGTAACAGAATCACTAGTGATACCTAGGAATCACATATTCTTGGGTATGCAGATATCCTGAATCCATATTTTAGCAACCTCCCCATACAGTAATGTTAACAAACGTTTCCTTTTAAAATTCATCCATATTTGGCTACATTCTCTAATAATTAGACCAAAACATTGAAGAAAAAAGTTCATGCTATTAAAACTTACCCACCACTTCCATACTAACTGAATACCATTAGAGCACTGAAGGCCACAGAGAGCAGTGGTCCCAGCCTTCCTAATGCTGCAGCGACCTTTTAATATAGTTCCTCATGTTGTGGTAAGCCCCAACCATAAAACTATTTTCATTGCTACTTTATAACTGTAATTTTGCTACCGCTATGAATTGTAAGGTAAATATCTGATATGTGACCCCTATGAAAGGGTCATTCCACCCACAAGGGGGTTTGCAAACCACAGGTTGAGAACTGCTGACATGGAGGGTAGTTTCAACAGTAAGAAATCTACGATAGGATGGAAGGATGGGTTTCTTTGTCTTAGGATTTCAGAAGAGGGAAGCAGCCCTTTAATACCTCTCAAACCATAGCATGCAGGGAGTTTCCACACTTAGGCCTGTCTCTGGTGGCTGAGACTCCATGAGTGAAGGGGAACTGTTTTGATCTCCTCATTCTCATTAACCATTTATGTGGAGATGAGAAGAAACAGTAGCATTTGGTACCATGCCTCATGGGTGACGAACTCTACAAACCAACTGTGTCAACATTCATTTATGGAACTCAAACTAACAGTGCTCATTTGCCACTCTCTTCCCATTTCTCTTCCAATAAGAAAAGATTCGGGGATCCTGTCTTTTGCATGATATTACTATATGTCACTTGATCCCTAAATTGCCTACAAGTATAATCACTTGGGCAATATTAGAAGTGCAGATATCTAGGTTATCACCACCCAAGCTTTGATTTCATTGATCTTGAATAGACCACAGTGTTTAGTCTTCTATATGTGTGCCCAGAAAAGGTCATAGAAAGCAAGCATGCCTTGTCAAATTATAAATGAGAAGTGGTGAGAGAGGTATTTTATGTAATTGAAAGGTTAGATTTTAAATCTGTGCTAGCTTTGAATCACTGAAACAAAGTACCAACTGCAAGGAGGAAACATCTACTTTGGCTCATGATCTCAGAATTTTTTAGCCCATAAGTACTTGGCCCCTTTGCTTTGAGCATCTGGTGAGGCAATACGTTATGACAGGAGCATGTGGCTGGTGAGACCTGTTTACTTCCTGGTGGCTAAGAATCAAGAGAGAAGAGAGAGACTAGGTCCTAGCAATCCATTCAAGGGCATTATATCCTGTGACCTAACTTTCTCCAGCCAAGTCCCACCTCTTAAAAGAACCAATAGCACAACACACAGACTAGCAGCCAAACTTTCAGCATATGACTGTTTGGAAGACATTCGAGATCCAACCTAGAAAAAACTTGAAGAGGCCCAAAGATGTGTTTGCACATGTCATCATCATATGCCATCATGACATGGTGTTGTCAACATGTGAGTTTGATGTTTTGATTTCATTGTGTCATCAACTCCCCTCCTTTATTACCTATAATCAAATCACTCTTCTTTCTATAAATAAAAACAATTACTTTTTAAAACTGAGATCTGGGCCCTCTGGGTCTGGACTTGTTTCTGCTTTGTTTTGTAGGTCACTTTCTGGGCGCATTGTTGGAGGGGTTTGGTGGTTCTTCACCCTGATCATAATTTCTTCCTACACTGCAAACCTTGCTGCTTTCCTGACTGTGGAGAGGATGGTGTCCCCCATTGAGAGTGCTGAAGATTTAGCCAAGCAGACTGAAATTGCATATGGGACCCTGGACTCTGGTTCAACAAAAGAATTTTTCAGAGTAAGTGCTTTGCCGTTAATTCAGCCTGCTGGTTGACATTTTAGTTTCACAAAGACTACTCTGCAGTACTTTTAAGTGAGGCTTATAGGAAAATGGAAATTTTATCAAAGGACAGTGTCTTAAATACTGCTTTGCTCGTTGTAACCAGACCCATTGTCTGTCAGAACTAAGAATCATGGGAGACATAGCAGGTGACATGTTGAGAACACTGAATTTGAACTCCTAGGTTTGAATCTCAACCCTGCTATGAAGTGAGTATTTGTCCTTGGGCAACTTACTTAACTTCCATAGGCTTTTGTCCTCTTACTTAAGTAATTAGGGTATTGAACGAAATAATACCTCTTCTTTCTAGCTTTTATAAAAGCAGTGATTTTTTTTGTCTCAGTGGTTCACACAAGTTAGATAATTAACTCTAAGACTCTGACAAGTGATGGACTAGGAGAAATTATATATTCTATTTTAGACTTGGTTCTCTGTTGAAATGTATTATAATCGTTTCAAGTATATACATGATGATAATGCTGTTTTCAAGGCACTTTATAATTGTTTTCATTTCTTGAATACATTTATTTCCTCTGCACCCTAAAGGCCAATTCTTATTGAGGAAAGAGCAAGTTATTCATGAGCAAAAGTTAGTAAAGCTATGTAAACTGCGCTGCCATTAAGAACTCAAATTTTTGGTTGCACCAGCAAGAAAAAGGGGCCTAGTTTAAACTATAAAATGAGTCAATACTGCCACTGCCTTCTACTAAAACCACTATTAGTGGTTGTAGCAATAATCCAAATGCCACTTTAGTGTAGACAGGAAAACTGCTGTCACTTTCTCTCCTAGCAATAAACAAGTTACTGGGTGGCAGGTATAATTACTGGCTTTTCCTCACAGGTCCAGAGTAAACAGATGTCTCTAAGATGACTTGTTTTAATAAATCAGTAAGCAATATATTTCTATGTGCGTTGTCATGAGATTTCATGGAAAACTAGGAGGTGTGTGTTTCTTAACATTATAGCAATTAACTAAAAACCTGTTTTCACTCCTTGAAGGAGAGGAGAATATTTCTGGGAACCTTATAAGAATTCTCAGTGTCTTGGGATATCCATATCTCACTTTGACCACCTGTTTACAGAGTAGACAGACTATTATGCCCAACTAAGGTAGTAGTGTCAAAATGACATTTAAGACCCATTGAAACTGATTTGCCTTGGCTTTCCCTTCTATGGCAGTCCCAGAAGCTTATTTAGTAACAGTCCCTTACCCCATGAAATTAGTCACATGTGTCAGGGCTGGAAGCCAGGGATTTCCATCTGTTGGGTACTCAACACATAATCAGCTCCATGGAAATCTGGTTTGGTATCAACCTTCAACAGAGCTTATGTTCATGATCCCAATAGGTATCTACTTGCTATATGAATTAATTGACCACTTAGGATATTAAAAATAAACCAACAAACAAACTAGGACCCTGTGATAAAAGGTATTTGTTCTACAAGGAAAGCATTTTTCCTTGACAATGATACAAGGTTAGGGAGATATGTGTTAAATGGTAATCAATACATGACATCAATTCCCATTAAGCTTTCAAAATCCATCCATCCATACTGTAGGCAAAGGGAACACTGTTGAAGAGATTTGTTAGCAGGCAAGCTTGAAAATGTGGCCATATAATCACTGTGCTCAGGCCTCATCCCCTATGTGCTTGGTGCCTGTATCTACTGATCCGTGTGATGATGGTTTCATTAAAGAGAATCACCCTACAGCAGACAATCTGAATCAACATTCAGTTCTGAACAAAGTTACTGTCCCATTTTAATTGGTTTGTGGGTTCTAATTTCACAAACTCCTGTGACCTTTGCAGCCAATGAGTAATTCCCATGGAAATGGAGCTGTTTTGAAAATCTGATTAGAAGCAGGCAGATGTAACAAAGTGCAAATCATTTCTTATCCCCTGAATGACACTTTTTCTTTTTCCCCAAATGGTCACTAGTGACAGCATTAGGACTCTGTAAGGTGGTTCAGAAAAGCATATAAAAGTTGGTGATCTATGAGTGAAACCAAGCAGTGTAGAAAAGTTGACATTTTAAGGCTGCTTTTACTGAAAACATTCTACAAATTTAACAAAGAGAATACTGGGTATTCATACAATACATGAACCCAGCCTACTAATCTCCAAGCCACTTTTCCTCACTATGTTCTCCGCACCACCCCTCAGTGCAGAATATCCCACTTGCCCTCAATGTAGCAGCAGACCCAAGCTGCAAGAACAAGGACTTGATGGCCATAGTCATATCCCTTCAACTTCAGCCCCAGTGATCTCAAGGTATCAAGGATATTTTAGGAACAGCCCAAACATTAAAAAAAATGGAGAGCTCTTGTAGCATGCCTTCTGGATTTTAGACAATAAAACAAGACCACACACAGCATTAACAAACATAACATGAGCTCATTTCTTTCCCCTTTTACACCATACTAAAACCACAGAGACCACCTAGTAATAACATAAAACAGCCTAGGGCCAGCCCTTTAGATCTTCTAGTATGAGAAAGAAATAAATAAAATCAAATTCTCTTCCAATTGCCCTGTAGACACTTTTTTAAACTCATCCTAGGTAAGGCTGTCATTAAAATGATGGCAGTTTTAAGTGATCCCTTTGTTTGTTTCATTTTCTAAGCTTTCCCTAGCTGTCATTTTACATGCACATAAAGTCACTGAAACAGTGGGGCCTGCCCCATCAGGAAAGGCAGGGAGGAACTGAGCAAAAGGCATGCAGGTGGAAGAGACATCTGGAATATTACCATCAGCCCTCTGGACTTGAAAATTGATTTCCTTAGACAGCAGCTTCCAAGCAGAGGTAGAGGCATACATGCTAAAAACCAAGCTGACAGCTTTTATTGTCACAGGCCAGAGAAATGCCACTATGGTTTGGGAAGCTACACCAAAACAATCATTCTCCGCTGGTTTCTGGAAATTCAACCTGATACAAATATGTATTAAGAAGTAGTACTGTGAGGAAAAAGCAACTCTAAAATCCTCTCTGCCTTCAGACCTCCTTAAAATCCCTTTTCAAAGGCTTGGCAACTTTGCCATTAGTACAGATTCAGGGCTCAGAGGTGGGATATTAAGTGAAATGTTTAAGAAAGTGGATGTAGGAGCTGAGAAGATGGCTCAGTCAGTGAAGTGTTTGCTATGTGAGCATGAGGACCTGAGTTAGTTTTCCAGCACCCACATAAAAAGCCAGATGTGGTAGTATGCACCTGTAATCCCAGCACTGTGGAGGTAGAGACAGACAGAGGGATGTAGGAGCTCCCTATCCAGCCAGCCTAGACAATCATTGAGCTCCAAGTACAATGAATGACTGTCTCCCAAAAGTTAGGTGGAGAGCACTTAAAGAAGACACTCAGTGTTAACCTCTGGCCTACACATACACACACACACACACACACACACACACACACTCATGCACTTGAAAATGCACACAGCACACACACAGACACAGACACACACACACACACACACACACACACACAAAAGTAAACATAAAAGGAGAGGAGTGCAAGAAGTGGAGACTTTCCTTTGTGCCCTTAGATAAACAAAATATCTGACTTTTATTAGGAAACCATTGAGGTCACCTTCTTTGCTTTGAGTAGAACACATTGTAAGCCAAACAAAACAACACACAAACACATTTTCACTTGGACCACACATTTCTTTAGTATCTGTTGATTATCTACAAAGTGACTTTTTAAGTACATGAATAAAAGAGAAAATTCCTTCTACAAGTACACCTATGCCAACTATGTTGACATTTTGAGATGATCGAGAAAATGTTCCATTAATCTCCCTTATGTCTCCTACATTTCCTAATGTTACTTAGCACACCAAACTATAAAAACATTTTTGTTAAAATTTTTGTCACTTAATACTATGATGCAATTGAAATTGTGACACAATATATCTGGGTAGGTTCAAGCAAAAGTCATTAGTTTGAAAACACAAGCTGGGCTTGGTAGCATATACCTGACATCCCAGTGTTCAAGAGGCCAGGACAAAAGGATTACTGGTTTAAAACCATCCTAAACAACAAAGCTACCTAAAGGTCAAACTGGGCTACACAGTGAGATATTGCCTCAAAAAAAAATGATGTGGCTAATGTTTGAGGATACAGTCATGACAGATACAAGAAAACACATCTCAAAAACAGAAAGAGATAAGTTGACACTAAATGATGGCAGGTTGGAGACATAAGCTATACATACTATGTGGTAGTTTTAAAAAATAAAAAAAATAGTCTTTCAATTTTTATGTGGATGTTTTAACATCTTACCCATAAAATGTCTTACTTTCTTTCATATACTACATTAGATAGCAAAGGCCATAAATCAACCTTATAGGTCAAGACTGGAGATAGAGTGACAGCCACAAGGTGAGGATGCCGAGGTCTCAAAAATGAGATAAATATGTTGAGATAGCTGTAGGCTTTTCCCATCCCTTAGCACCCAGATATTCACTTAGTGAGCTTCTTTGCAGGCAAGGAGCAGGCTGGGCAGAAAGACCAACCTCCAAAGAAGTAGAGATTGACCTAACAACTTAAGTATACAACTCAAATCATATCTATAACTATCTTTGAGAGACAGGGGAAAATGAGTCATAGAAGACAAGCTAATAATAATAATATAGATTGCATTATTTATTCATCATTCTTTCAGTAATTCACCTTTTGAAATGTTCATTGACACAAGCTCCATGCTAAGCACCAAGGGGCTATACATCTATGTAGACAAAAATTAAAATCCATCTTTTTGTCATATTACTTGAAAATATACAGATAGCATTCTCCATCATCATTGAAGGTTATTTGGAGGATAGACTGCCTTACATATAGATATCTGAGATAATTATCTGAGTAGATGATTATCTCTTCAGTGAAGTTGATTGCTATTTATTTTTCCATCTCCCCAGCACGAGGTAACCTATGCATATGCTCCACGGTAACTATAAACAGGGTTACTGCTTCTCCATAGAATAAAAAGCCTTTATCCTCCAGGAACTAATAATCTATCTATCAACTTTTAAATGGTCTATCAACTTCCAAAACACAATGGTATATTACCATGTTCCATCCACACATCAGTCCTACAATGTAATCAGAACAAGAGACAGCTGAGGTATGATGGTGTTGTGACTTGCTGAATGACACCCAGCTAATGAACAACAGCTGGAACTCGAACCCTAGTATTCTAAGTCCTCATTAAGTTCTGATGTATTTTCACGAAGCAGCCTTTACTGAGCACCTGCCCACACATCTGTATCATCTCCTGGTTGATCTCTGTTTTCACTGCCTTTGGTAGAGGAATCTTAGCCTGCTGTAGCGGCACATGCCTACAATACCAGCACTTGGGAGGCTTGTGTAGAAAAGCCACAAATTTGAGGCCAGACTGGATTATATATAAGACCCTGTGTCAAAACTAAAAGTGAAAAAAGAAAACCTATATTTAAAGAAGATTGTTTTTCCATGCTCTGACAACTTCAAACTGATCCAAATAAGGAGGCAAAGGAAGGGAAGACATTTATAAAACTCAAAGGAATGTTGTAGGCACAATAAATTCCTACCATTACATGATTTGTTACACTTTCTGACATGCTAAGGCTTACATCATGCATGGTGAATAAAACAGAAAGGAAGAACAGAATGGAATAGTTCTAAGTTCTATACACACCAATGACTTTCCTATTTTTTCTTGAAAGGGGGATATTGCTCTATTTCTCCTCAACTCTCAAGTTTGTTAGTGTTGCTAGACTCTGCTCTACTTTCCTCATGGGGTAGGTGAAAGAGTAATATCACCAAACATGCTTTAAAACTATGAAGGGTTCTATAAATCCCAGAACATATTAAGAGAAGTCCCCAGAAATAGAAAAATTAAAATAAAGTCATTCCAGAAAAGGCTCTATACAGATCTGAAGTGTGTTTTTGAAAAATCAAATAAGAAATCTTCTGCTGCTTTCTTAGTGGAAGAGATGTAGTTTTTCTTCCTAGTCTTGTGAGGTTTGGGGGTGCTCATTTGTATCCTCTCCCCATCCTCCTTGTCCCACTCCTACTTCTAATTATAAATTAATACTGAATTCATCTGCTAGGCAGTCCACCATTAGCCATTCCTTTGTGGCCCACAGATTCGACAACTTCAACATGCACGATTTAGAGCTGCCCTTGAAGACCACCTAGAAATTTCAGGTGCTTTCAAGGTGGCATGCAGGCCATCTGCCCAAAGTACCCAACCATATGGATGTTATTAGCCTATCTCTGTTCATCCTCCCAGGTAACCTACTTGCTTACGAGAGCATTTCACAGCCCAGAAAGCCTAAGGGGGTTAGATCTCAGTTCTCCTTGAAGCTGCCAACTCTCTCTGACAACATCAGGGTAATTAACATTACACAGGACTCCCAGACTTTGTAAGAACTCTGAAAGTCTCTTCCCTAGAAATCATCTCAGGAGCTCACTTTCCGTTTTCCCTCTGACAAAGTCAAATCATCTGATAGCCTTCCAGTTAAGGGAAAGAGGACCCATCTGTTCAATTAGGCTTTCCTTGGGTTCACCTGCCAAACTTACACAAATTCATTATTTATAATTATTCCTCATCACCATGCAAGACGCTAAAAACTTGACTGTAAGATTCAACATGTCAGTATACTCAACCTGTAAGAACAATGAACTTGGATGCTTACTTGTATTCCACTTTTTAAAAAATGGAAAAATCACAAATGAAACTTTCAGTTGGATTTTTTCTCCTCAAAACAAGCATGTGATAGTCTATGGCCATATTTATTTCATTCTTCCACATCCTCTATATTTTACCAAGAGTAAATAAATACTAAGTATCTACTATATCAATGTGTATAAGAATGTGACCAAATCCCTGCCTTCAAGAAACATGCATTCTGTTGGATAGAGAGAAACAATGAACATGTGATGAAGCACATATATAGAAAAATATGAAGGACTGCTAAGAGCTCCAAGATACAATGGAGAATGACTTGTGATTAGATAGGACTATTTCAATTGGGAGCTTGAGGGAGGGAGGACTCAGACGAAGTCTCTCTAGGGAGATAACATTTAATTTAAGAAGAAAAGTCATGTGAAAATCTGACATGTGAGGATTCAGAGAGAGAGAGAGAGAGAGAGAGAGAGAGAGAGAGAGAGAGAGAGAGAGAGACAGAGAGAGAGAGAGAGAGAGAGAGAGAGAGAGAGACAGAGAGAGAGAGAGAGAGACAGAGAGAGAGAACTCACCATCATCCCACCTAGAAAGAAACAGGAACAATCCCAGAATGCTCTGGAACAGGAAGAAAATCACTGTGTCCCCTGTCTAGAGACCAGTAAGTGATAAACAGAGCTGGACTCTACAAGTGGTAGCTCAAGTATTAAAATATAGTTAGAATCTCTGGCCAAAAGAAATGTCTTTTCAAATGAAAAGGGACACAGTGAGGAATTACACCAGCAGCTTTGAATTCTTAGTCATTACCCAAGCTCTCTCCTATGATTGCATCACCCTTCCTTGTCCTTGTCCTTCTGTGTACCTTTTTGATGAGACAGTTCTACTGTGTTACAATTTCAAGGAGCTCCATAGCTCTAAGATTGAAACTCAGACAGTGGTATTTATGTAGGCATGAGCCAGATCACCTGGAAAAGCTCAAAATCCAGAGGAAGTCAGTGAGCTCAGGAATATGAACAGAACTTAAAAGCAGTACAGAAGGGAAAGCTGGAATCAAAGCCCAGAATCCCCTGCCCTCTAGCCAAAAGCACTGTCTTAATATACCATTTCCTATCTCTTACTCTCCTTTGCTTTGCCTATTTATGGAAATGTCTACACACACACACACACACACACACACACACACACACACACACACACACTTTTTATCTGACCATATTTAAGTATGAAGCCTCCCATGAGGGAGTGAATTTGACCAATGAGGGGACTGTGACCTGAAGCCTACCTTTACTAAGGAGGGTTAGTGTGATGCATCTTTCTGAAAAACAGTAATTGGATCAACAGCAGGTTTTTAAGCCTTAAGTGAAGCAATGAGCTCTCTGTAGTCTTTCCACCTTCTCTCCACCTTCTGCACTGTTGTAGCCATTGTAAGGGTATTGAGTAAATAGAAGTACAACTGTTGTCATCAAAATCTCCCATCCATAGAGTGGCCATGAAGTGTCTATTTAATATAGGCAGCAGGGTGATGGTCGACTTCCAGTTCATGAGCAGCCCAGAGGCCGGGTATCCTAGCCTTCATCTACAGCTGTAGCCACAGGCAGTTGATAAATTTTCTACTCTGTGTAGGTTTTGTGGATTAACTGAGTGTGGACATCACTAACGTCCCTACAAGGTTAAGTCACAACTCTTAACGAGTTACACAGAGTGTTCCTCCACAAATCATTCGTATCTCCAGTGAAAACTTAAAAAAAAAAAAAAGCCTGTTTCTTCCTTGTAGCTTTCTTTTGGTTATCATCATCACCTGAAGAAAAAGCTGTGGGTACAGAAAAGAGACTTCTACCATAGCTGGAGACTAATTTTCTCTCTTTCATAGAGACCAGATCAGTTTTTGTAAGGCTGGTCCAGTTTTTTCCACATTTTGTTCCACTGGGATTCTTCTTGTTACCATGGATACCTCTTTCTGCCCTTGGCACTTTGGGGATGCAGCAGAGCATCCATTATATCAAGACCCCCCACCTTGAATCACTTTGTACTGGCTTTTTTTTCTTCCCAGGCAATTTCTGGGCCTGCCCTTCTGCCAACTTAAAGATTAACGAGGACTAGTTAAAACATTAATGTTTTGACTTCCTTCCAAATCTTTACCTATACAGCATAACTTGAACTCTACTAAGTAGTCCATCTACCAGAAAATTCACAACAAATAAAAGAAATTCATGGAAATTATTTATATTGGAAACATATTCTTTCCTGGATAACAGAAATCCCTAAATGCATTTTGCTGTTTAGAGATCATTAACTACTTGTCAGAGAAATCTAGACAAGAGAATTTTCAGAAATAAGCATAGAACAGCCCATGCACTGGTTGAGAAATAAAATTTGATTTTCAAAAAATGACTCTGCTGTATGACAACTTTTTCTAGGAATTTATGTTACATAATATAAGGCATCCTCTTATCTAGGTGGAGCAGCACAAACCAGGAAAAGAAGAGTTCAAAGATGTATTGATCATACTTATATTGGCATGGTTGTGTTATTCCGGCAGTCTAAAAGTTAATCCTAGAGGCTCCTTTATTACACACAGGTCATGTGTTTCAATACTTTTGGGTCCATGCCTTACTATATATGCAGCAGATACCATCATGGTGCTAACACTGAAACAATGAGAGACTTAACAATTCCACATTCCTTGATTTTGTTTAAATTTGTAACCTTAATGTTACATTAATAATGACCTGTTTTGCATATCTGTTTGATTGTACCGTCTTAAGGATTCATTTAAACCTGGGGAGGACAGCATGACTCCTACCTGCCTCTCATTAATAACATACTTTTCAGCAACTAGATAATGAATGGGTTGGATATAAATCAGTCGAAATGCAGATTGTCATTAGGTGGAAAAAGGAGAAGCAATCTCCAAGTAATTTTGAGACTGAAGGGACAGAAAACTACACATCTTAGAGAGAGATGACTACATAGGAAGGCTTGGAATTAAATATTCTGCTGTCTTTACATGTCAGACAGTGAAAGAAAAGTTATCCTAGTAGAAATTAACTTTTGCAAATGACTTTGAATTTGGGGGAATTAATGGAAACAAGTATTTTAATCACAGGGAAGAAAACAGCCTGACTCTTGGCCGCAGATTATCCTAATGGCTGAGATAGGGCTGTATATGCAGTTCTTAACTGTGTTGACTTTATTGTAGAGACACACTTGGTAGGGATATGCAATGAAGATAGTGATCAGTAATTCCAGCTGATAAAAGTCTGCAACTGGTTGATCAGAGTCAGTATTGAAGGCAAGCAGAACCATCTTAAAGGAGAAATACATAAAATGTATTATTGGCCCACCCCACTCTTCTGCAATACCAACAGATAATAACACTCGGGCTCCGGATTTAGAGGGCATGCTTTTCAAGTTACTGTATTTCTTTAGTGATAAGTTGCTGGCACAAAAATGAGGATTTAAGGGAAATGCATTTCAAAGCAATGACTGCCAATAAATTATCCCACAGGCCCCAAGTTTCTCAGGAAATAGCAAATACATGAAATTTGGAAATACAATCCTAGCTTTCAATTTCCTTTTATTTGTCTAAGTCCTTTAAAATTCAACATGGCTTTTTCCTGCATTTTGACTACAGATCTTTACTGGGAAAAAAAAAGATGATATCCAAGTCTACCTGAAATTCAAGTCAAATGAAATAATAGTGTGATCTGGTTTTCTGTAAAAGGTTTCAGATTATGAATTTTTTATTCTTTTAGAATTTAATATAGTACATTTTTATCATATACTTTCCTATCCACCAACTCTTCCCAGATCCTCCTACCCAACAAACTTCATGTTCTTTTCCTCTTAAAGAAAAGAAAAATGCTACTAAAAATGTGGAGTCCAATTTGTTAGCTAACTACTCAGGAGCATGAGGCCTGCCTGGAGTGGTCGATATACCCAGTGTCCATTAAAAAGTGGTTTTCTGTCTTCCAGCAGCTGTCCATTGCAAATAACTTATTGGCTATGGGAGAACTCTGTGCCTACTTCCATTTTGTTGTGCAGGGATTTTGTCTGGCTTGAACATGTGAAGCTCTTGTCATGGGCTCTGTGAGTTCACACATGCATCAGCCCTGTTGTGTCTGGAAGATGCCATTTCCTTGAAATCGTCCACCACCTCAAGCTCTTACAATCTCTCCAACCCACCTTCCACATAGATCCCAGACCTGGGCAGAGGGCTAAGCACTCTAAAGCCATTCACTCTCTGCACGTTTCAGACTCTGGTTTTATTTCTGCTCAACAGTAGCAGAAAAGTGAGCAGGGCTGAATGTAAAGCAATCTAGTTTTCTAGTTGAATCTCTAAACAAAAAAACAACTTGGCTTTAGCTCACAATTCTGTTTCCTGTTTTGCTCTTGTTATTTGTTCCCTAAAGAGGTTTAACTTATAAATCTGCAATTTATCGGCATTTGTTTTAGTTTGGGGCTTTTGAAATAACTTGGTCCAAGTACCTGGTGACTGTATGACAGCAACCAAGCCAAATGGCTTTGACATTCCACTTGCCTGATTCCCAGAGAATTATCACCATAGAAAATGTTAGTCCTGTTTTCCTAGGTGACTAGAGGCAAATGTGTAGCAGTGACCTTAACACAAATGTAACATAGGGTGAAAACAGTGGGTAGAAGCACCTGCAGGCACTTGACAGTCACTGAAAATTTTAGAAGAAAGTATCTCTGAAGCTCTACCACTTTCAATTTTGATCTTACACAACATCACAACCTATCTGGCAGAGCAGATACAGGAAAGAATTCTTGAAAAAATAATGGGGGATTTTTGAGTATTGCTGCTTGGCTGCTCATCCTAGTTAGAATTATTCCCTTGGGAAGGAGACTTGAAGAGACACAGTCCAAACAACTTAACGTAACAACTTCTAGAACCAGAGAAAGAGCATCAAGCTGGGTGAAAATTTAAATAGCATTCTCAGTTTTTTTCTAACAAGCATTTTCTTTTGTAATAATCTGTTCCTTTGAAGGAAATTGTAGTTCTTGGATAGATGTAATGAGAATATTCTTTCATAGTACACCTAGACATGGGAGGCCATTTATTTTCAATTTTACACAAATAGGTTAAGTTTAAAAGAAATAGTCTCAGCATGTGTATGAGGAATTTTTACTGGTGTAAATAACACAGCTTAGCTTTCTCTAGAGAGGCTTCCCATAAACATAGACTGGCTAAGCAAATCCAGAGTAACAAATAAGCAAGAGTTATGTTTCTCCATTTGATGCAGTCATTGCCTCCATCAACAGGAAAAAGCAGGAAAATGTTATAAAGTAGACAAAAGCAGTTCTTTGTGTCTTCTTGCTGCAATTCTAAGACTTAACTACTTGTAACTATTAATTCTTCAGTAGTTCTAGCTACATTTCAAGGAGACATGTATAGATAGAAACTAGCACAATGGACAACACAGCTATAGGGAGATCAGTTGCATTACACATTTATTGATTGTTTTAGCTTCTTGAGTATAAGGACCACAACTTATACACCATCGTTGCCTACTGTGTCCAGCACAGTGTCTGATGCAACTATTAAATGGTGTTTTCTATGATTTCATGATTTATGCTAAATTTGTTATTGGCAGTCTTTTATTTCATCATCTCAATAATACTGTGAGACAGGTCCTATTATTATTTTCCGTTTTCAGATAAGAACCCTGAGGCTTAGAGAAGTTAACTGATTTGTCTAACATCATATAGCTAATAGGTACCCTAG
Source organism: Peromyscus leucopus (assembly GCF_004664715.2). NCBI lineage: Eukaryota > Metazoa > Chordata > Mammalia > Rodentia > Cricetidae > Peromyscus > Peromyscus leucopus. The sequence goes on from NC_051083.1 coordinate 107,762,476, forward strand.
CCAACTCTGTGTAACATCAAGACCAATAAATAAGCTACCTTGCCATAGACCAAAGTAGCTTATTTATTAGCCAATGAGAGCAACACATATTCACAGCATACAGAAAGACATCGTATAGCACTTCCCCTTTTCTATCTAATCAAACAGGAAGGTTTTAACTTTATCATAGTAAAATTATATATAACAAAACAGTAATCAAGCAAGAATTACAGTTATAATATCTAGTCTATTTGTATTTGACAAAATTAAAGAAAATGCTCTATCATCTATCCTATTTTTATGAGTCTAAAGTTTCATATCTAATTTATCTCTTATCATAACCAAGGAAAACTATAACTATCTAGTCTTCAACTCCATCAATGACCACAGAAGGATATAATATTATCTAAGTAAACAGGAAGTGCATTGTAAGAAGCTTCCAAAACTCTAGAAATGACAAAAGACATCTAGTTGCCTGGACAGTGACCCAAAGTTCATCTGCAACATTGGGCATTCATCTTCAGCCCATAGGCCAGTCGCTTCTCCTTGTGTCCTGCGGAATGTCTGTTAGTCTCCTCTGCAAAGCAGGAAACTGGAGGACCATCTCGCCTTGCAAAGCTCAGTGGTCACCTTCCTATGGGTCCTGCATGTCCAAGTTACATAGCATCCTGTCAAGCAGTCGAGGCAAGGGCACTTTTTTGACTAGTGGTTGACTTTTGCCACAAAGAAAGCAAATTCCATAATGAGTTTCTTCAATGCCCATCCCCCTCTTTGAAGTAAATTGGTGCTGCCAGAAGCAGACGTGTCTCATTGTCCAGCAAAGTCTAAGTTCTTAAAACATTTTAAATGTCATATTCTGTAGGTCTTTGAAGTGTTTGAAGATTGCCTACCTAATTGAAATATATCTATGTATACCTAGAAAACTTAACTAACATGACTATAAGTTTGATTATCATCGATGACTAATTATTCTATATTATTTCATTATATTACAATTTTAAATGAGTTGTATAAACATAATATCTTAAACACGAGTGTATATATATATATATATACACACATATATATATATATACAGTAAAACAAAATTAACTTTAAATTTGTATCAATAAACCAAAATCCATACTAATATAAAATATGTAAGAATAATAGTTGGTGTTTTTTGGATTAAAGTAGATTCAAAAATCTACCCTTTTATCCTATCATTTCTATATCATAAAATTCCATATCATATCCCCCTTTCTTCTTTTAGAAAGACATTGACTATGATCAATAACAATTTGTAACCAATCCCCTAAACAAAGACAAACATCCATAATCCATTTTGGGGCAATGTGGGCATAGTGTTCTAGGCTACTTCCTGCTGGTTGGGGACACTGTTAATCTTATGGGAATCCTGAGAAAATTTAGGATTATGGTTAAGTCCTAACTGGACTAGTCTGTGAGACTAAATCATCTCAGCCAGCAGCCTTGAAGCCTTTCTGGATGCAGAACTCAGAGGAAACTGCAACAGAGGCTCTCTGAAACATTGGATCATCTGGGCCATTTGTTTTCATTGGTGTCTGGTCCCCTTGTCCTGAAAATACATAAATTTTAAAGGTAACATATATATCTGCATTAATACAAGTACAGACTGTGCATTGTGCACAAGTAAGCCAAAGATAATTTCTTGTTATGTATTTGAGCAGGTAAAATATACACCATGTCTTGCAGTTCTTTCAGGTTTATGTTTTTATGTCTGTAGTCAGGATTTCAGGAGGTCTTCCTCCATCAAATCTGATCATCTTTAATTTTGAATAAATCCATAGCCTCTTATTTTCTGTGGAAACAAAAACATAACCTCTCCCCCAAAATGGCAAACCTTTTTACTTGAGTTTTGGAGTCAAGATATTTTTTAAATATGTAGGTTGGTAAGCCACAACACCACTGCAAGTTACACCATGGACAGGCAGTCTCTTTCAAAGCCCCAGTCGCTAGGTAGTTTATCCACAGTATTCACACTGGCTAGGGCAGAATAAAGACAGCTTGGGATCTGTCCATAAGCATGATAACTAGGGATGTAAACAAGTATGCTGGTTTGTGTTTAGGTGTTGGGTATCAGATTAAGTCACTATTTTGTACTTATCTAAATAGATTAACAGAAAATTAGTGGTTTTATTTGTCATTTTGCATATGGAGACCATTGCATTGACCCCAGTAGATGAACATCAGTAGAACATAATCAGTCCGTGAAGTCACCCTTACTTACTCGCTGCATTTACCAGAAGGTTCTATGGGCTTCCATGCAGCATATTTTTGCCAGGACATGCAAATGCCAGCAAATCAATTTTCCTGCAGCTTTCACAGTCCGTGTGTTTGCCAGACAAAACCCCAGCCAGCCACTTTTTTTAATGAGCATAGCGCTTTTAGAAATAATACTTACTGGAACACTTCTAACACAGAAAGGAAGAAAAGACTTAAATCTAAATCCAACTGTTCAAAGTGGTGAGCCACAGGAGAAGGTGAAATGTGAATATATTGAAATTGAACATTTAATGGCCCCATTTGGCCTTATAAGGTAGTTTTTTTTATCAAGTATCTAGTCAGTCAGATCTGATTCAATCTATGCCTCAGTGGCACTGACAGCACTAACTGACACGGTCATCACTGCTACCATCTGTACGCACATCATCATGTGCCCCAGTGTTATTTGTCCTGCTTTCCTGCATTAGTTACTTTTCTTGTTGCTGTAACAAAATACCTGCCAAAAGAAAACTCAGAGTTTCTTTTTGGCCGACAGTGTCAGGGGATACAGTCCATCATGGCAGAGAAGGCATGGCAATAGGAACATGGGGCAACTGGCTGCATGTTATTCACAGTCAGGAGGCAGGGAGGGATAAGTGCTATTGTTCAGTCCATTTTTCCTTTTTCATTCAGTCCAGGACCACAGCCCATGGGATGGAGCTACCTACATTTATGGTATATCTCCCCTGTTCAGTTAAACTTGTCTAGAAATACCCTCATAGATACAACCAAAGGTGTGTTTCCATGATGATTCTAAATCCCATCAAATGTACAATAAAAATTAACCATCAACCACTCCATGACATATTCAAATTCCACTTCTTTCTTGTATTCTTCTGTCACAAATTCTCTAACAAAACAAATCATACAAATTGTTGGGGTTTTGTTGTTGTTGTTGATGACGATGATGATGATGATGATGATGATGTCGTTGCTGTTATAAATACCATGACAAAAGCAACTTGGGGGCTGGGGAGATGGCTCAGCAATTGAGAGCACTCATTCATTGGGTGGCTCATAGCAGTCTAGAACTTCAGCTCCAGGGAAATCAGATGCCACTGGCTCCAAAGGAACCCACACTCATTAACATACCCATACACAGACATAAACACAAATACACAGGTCAAAAATAAATATTATTTAAAAAGCAACTTGGGGAAGAAAGAATTTATTTGGCTTATACATCCCAATCACAATTCAGTACTGAGGCAAGTCAGAGTAAGAAATCAAGCAGGAGCAGAGGCAAGAACCACAGAAGAAAGCTGCTTCCTGGCTTGACTCCAGTGTCATGTTCAGCTACCTTTCTTATACCTCACCAGAACACCTGCCTGAGGATAAGAGCACCCACAGTTGGCTGGGATCTCCCCTATCAATCAGCAATAAGAAAGTCCCACACAGACATGCCATGTCCACAGGTCAATGTAATGGAGGGATTTTCTCAGTTAAGGTTCCATCCTCCCAGGTAACTCCAGTTTGTGCCAAGTAGACAAAAACTAACCAGCACAGTGGCTATGGGTGGTGTTACTTTCTCATTTGGCATGTGGGTATATCCTAATTTATTAGGAATTTACTATATACCAGGCCCATTGGTAGAAGTTTTGTGAATTATTTTTTTCACTATCCTATCTCTTTTTCAAAGATAGCTATTAGAGTCTTTGAGAAATTTAAGTAACTTGCCTAAGTCAAGAAGAAGACATTATCTCTAATAGTAGGATATAGAGCCTTGTGATAAACTAGCAGGTTTAACTTTATTTGTACCTTTTAGCTCAGGTATGTGGCTTCAAAAATGAACCAGTGGAGATAATCAAGACTACAGAAAATCACATTAAAACAGTGGGTTACTTGAATGCATACTATCCACTGGAGCCTGTGAGGATCATCAGTAAAGGCAATGACTTCCCTTCTACCTGAATCTTATCAGTAGCAAATAATTCAAGAGTGTAATCAGAATGCATTTTTGAATGTACAAAATTGCAAAATAATGAAGCATCAATATAAGAACAAACCAAAGGGAATAATAATTCAAAAATGGGTCAAAATGTAAACCTCAAGCAAAAAAAAAATTCAGCTTCAACCAGTTCACTGATGTTTTTTGGTCAATCTCTTCATAACTAAGAGGCAGTTTGCAGGTGGGGGAGGTGCTGAATGCAAATTTTTTCAATTCCCATCTAGGCTACCTTAGAATTATCATTTTTTCCTTTCTCAGCTGTAGAAGTAGAAGGAAGGGAGAGAATCTACACTTCCTTATAAAACTATCTGAGTTTAAATTTCAACTGTTCATTTATGTATTAAATCAACATTTACTGACAGTACACTATGTGACAGCCATTGTTCTAAGCACTAAAAATGGACATTTTCCCATTATGTTGAGTGAAACAAATGAACAAAGTAAACAAATATTGTTTAAGATTAAAAAAAAACAACAAGAAATAAAATACTATGTTTGCATTTGGAGTTAGTGTAATGAAAAAAAAGTAGATAAGCCGATAAAATGCTAGTGGTGCCATTTTATCACAGCTGATTGCAGAAGACTTTCTTTGACACCTAACTGAAGAGGAAAAGCAGACTACTTTCAGGCAACTGGAATATGTTTAGTCTCACTTGGCAAAAGAAGCCAAAGGTAAATTGAATCAGAATAGAAATCTGACTTTGTATGCCAGCAAGGGACACTAGAGAGGTCACTGGAAATTTCGCTGAACCTATCAGTTTGGAAAGGAGCCATCTGAAATAGCATTCCTTAAGGTAGAAAAGAACCTGCTGTGAACTATAGAAAACAGTGTGAAAATGTTAGGCAAAGGCATTCTCAATGAGTTCTTGACAGTTGAGGGCAAAGCTCGGCGTCAAAGCTAAAAGTGATGTCTAATTCCACTGAAGTTATACTAAAGTGCCCAGCCCCCAGAATAACTCAGGCAGGGTCATCATCACCCAACAGAAAAGCTAATAATAGAACCCTGCAAGCCTTTCCTTCTCCTCTTCTCCCTGTTCATACCAATACTCAGTCACAAGGCAGTCATTAGTTGAAGCAAAAGGGAACTGAGAGACAGTACTTGTCTGAATGTTTGAAGGAAGGACAACAAAATTGGGGTTTAGGTCATGCTTTAGAAATGAAATCACTTCCGCTGTGCCTTGACCCAAATCAAAATGGAAAGTATTTCCTTTGTCAGGTGGGAGTTGTAAAATTCAGTGGTTCCCAATGCACCTCATCAGAAGTACTGACTTCTTCAAAGCCCATGTGAAAGAAAAACTCACGATCAGATGTGCTCTTCCACTTCTGCCTCAAATTGTCTTGTTCATTTATGTAATGCAATATTAACACTAGGGGTCTAGAGCAGGGTTACAGTGACTAACAAGAATATTCTTGATAGGAGCAGACCAGGACTAATTTCAAAGTTACTACCAATTCCCAAAAGTTCAGAAAAGACATTTTAGAAGGTAGGTTGCTCTTTTTTTTTTTTTTTTAATCAAAGAGGAGATGGTCAGTCTTCCAGTAAAGCAGTTGAGAGTTTTAGGGAAAAGATCTGCCTGCAGCCTTCAATTCAGCAGACTTGGGTAGTGTCTCAGCATCATTCATTATTGTATGATCTTAGACAAGTTGTTCAAGCAACAGCAAATCTTAAAATTTTTCATACCCTCTAAGGTGGCGTGCTGCTTGGGATTTGCCTTAAAAATAGCACAGTTTTTCCAAGGCTTGTCTATTTGAAGTGACTTTATGGAGGATGCAGAGAAAGAAACAGATAGGCTAATGTCTTTTCTACCATCTTGCCCATTGCCCTCTCCCTCTTGATTCCCTAACTCATCAAACCAGAACTCATTGTTTCATTCTACCAACATTTATGTATCCAGGTGCTGCTCTTAGATCTCAGGTTCCAGCGATCAATAAACAATAGCTGCTGAAGCTAACTCAAAGGGCTTCTGAGTTGCAGAATTGAGATGATAGTATATGTAAAATCACCTTGGCAGCCAGAAAGGTATAGGCCAATATAGCATTTAAAGACATCCACCTCTCTTCTACTTCCAGCAATGAGAAATGGAAGAACTCTCTGAATAAGGAAGGGAGATGCCTGCAAGGTTGTGTGGCAAGCAAAACTCTTGCCATAAAATTTTCCCCTTCGGGTACTTAAACTTACTATTAGAAATGTCCATTGTCTGAGTCACAACTAAGGGATGTCTAGAGCTTAGTGTGGTGGTGGACACCTGTAACACAAGCACTCAGGAGAATAAGACAGGAGGATTGTAACAGGCTAAGGCTAGATGGAGGACTGCTACCTAGTGAGTTTCAGCCTGGGCTACATAGTAAGGCGCCATAGGAAAACTATACATAAACAAAAAAGAGACTCTGTGGAGGTGATACTACTGACTTTAGTACAGAACTAGCAAGAGGCTTACAGTATTCATACCTTACCATACCTCTTTCAATCTCCTATCCTGCCCACCTCAACAATATTCTCTTCTAGCCCCATCAGACCTTAAGAAAGACAAAAGGATAGAGCTCTCCAGAGTAGCTGCATCATCAACATCATTTCCCTCTAGCACCATGCCTTGGAAAGGTCACCTATCCATATCCCAGTATTTGATCTGCAAGGTAGCATTTCTTTGTAAATATTCTGAAGGACATGCACAGTACATAGATTCAGTAAGTGACCACTTCAGGCAAGGTAAAGCTCCAATATACCTTTTTGACTTTGTAACAGCTGTAAATACCACCTGAACCCTTATTAAAAGCAGAAATTTTACAAGGGCTAAACAACGCAGAAGGAAACTGATATTATAGTTTACAATTGCAGTCTCTTAATTAACGGTTCCATCTAGAGAACAATATAATAAATTTAGAGGGAGGGAAATGAGTCCTTGGAACTCTTAGTTCCCTTGTTTGCTGTCCTATACATGGCAGACTAGCCCTAAATGGAACTTTTTTAAATGCCAAAAATTCCATTTCCTTCTCATGACATGAATCTCCCACCCAAATAAAAATGTATCCCTTAGAAAACACAGAAGCCCCTTTAATATCAGTGAACTCCTCTACGATGGCCAAGGCTGCTGTCAGAAAAAGGGATGTGAGATGGGTCTCTGAGAGAGTCTTGCAATTATATTATGGGGAAGGTAGGAGCTGAGCTCTCCAAAGTCAAATCTAGTCCTTCTGTGACATTTGGATACAAGGCTAGTCTTCCACACAAAGCAATGTGACTTGGTAACAACAGTCACCAAATAAATAATGCCTGTTCTCCCTTGAGGGACACTGGGAACAAAGTGCTCAAAGCCAGTTTCCCTGACCTTTCCTTTATACTATGCTCTCAAACTATTCATGCATATGTGTTTGGGGCATAGAGAAGTTATAAACACACAAACTACTCTCCTTAGGAAAAAACATAATACTTTGTCCTCTGATAGAAAACTAATACCATAAAATAAAAATGCATATTTTGCTTCTGTTGACAGTGATTTATTGGTCTGTTTGATTCAATCAATTCTAGATTGTCCATGTGAGGACAAATGTCTGTTGAAGAGAAAAATTGTTTTCATATCCAGATTATGAGACAAGATAGTTCCCTTTATGTTAACGGCACTATATCAAGCACATTTGTGGTCAGTTCTGGTAGCACGTTTTAGGAGCAGATTCTGAAAATAATTTAAAATACATCTGGAAGATAATGACTAGAAGAGAACTAATTATGACTCTTGTCAGACAAATAACCAAAAAAGGGTCCTTACGTGTATACCCTACAAAAGAAGCAGCTAGCAGGTAACTTTGTGATCGTAGACTTCAGACCACACATTTACTCTGAATCACTAAAGTGGGAAGAGTTAGACTGGGTAGATGGCACTTTACTTTAATTTCCATTCATTCCACAGACACACTCTACTCAGAAGGGCCCAACTTTGTCTGGGAATCACCTTGCCTATGCACAAGAATTGGTGCGAACTTCTGGGGAAGGATGGGGAGGAAAGGGAATTGCTTGATTCAAGCAGAAGGCAAAAGTAGGATAAGATAAGGGAGGTTTTGATTCCAGAAACCAGGCAACAGAAAGAAGTTTCTCTCAACTTGACCTTCCCCATTACAGAGAAACCTATCGTGTAATGGCTAGAGATACCTCATCAGCAGAAGCATTTAAACAGAGGAGGCTTCATTGGAAGGGAGGTTGAGCAAGATGTCTTTAAAGGTGCTTCTGAACTCTGCTACTATATTGTTCTACTGACTCCAAGCAGATACTCTATTGACCAAGTAGATATTCCATTTTAACACATAGAAAAAGTAGAAAATAGTACAGGTTTCCTCGGGAATAGAACTCTGGTTCATGGGGATTTTAACGTATAAGCCTCAAATATACTACAAAATATAAATTTTAATACAGAAAATTAGGCTGGTGAGATGGTTCAGTGGATAAAGGCACTTCCTACCAAGCCTGACAACCTGAATTTAATCTCCAGGATCCAAATGATGGAAAGATGGAAAGAGAGAACCAAGTCTGTACATTATTCTCTGCCCTCCAAGGCATGCCATGGCAGTGTGTGTGTGTGTGTGTGTGTGTGTGTGTGTGTGTGTGTGTGCATATGTACATACTAAATAAATAAATAAATGTAACTTTAAATTTTAAGGAAAAATTGACACACTACCTTTCTTCCACCAACAAAAATCTAAAAATCAAAAGTCAAATGATAATGATTTTTGTTAATAGCAGATCACAGATGTTCTGAAGGAGTATACCTAGAAATCCTGCTACTAAAAATACTAGAAATTCTGCTATTAAAGCAAATTTCTCTATCTTTACTATAAAAAAGACAGGTGTTCTGACACTATTCTAAGAATGCTTTAACCTGTTAATTTCTAATAATCTTTTGAAGTAGGTGTTTAAACCCATGCCATTTTACAGATGGGGAAATTGAGATGTAGTGGCTAGAAAATGTATGCACCTGGCAAAAGGGATTCAAACCCAGGCAGTCTGGCTCCATGCTCTTTTATATATATTCTTTTGAGATAATATTTCCCCTCTTCCTTTCCTTCTGTCCAGCCCCTTCCTGTGTATCCACCCCTTGCTTTCTTCCATATTCCTCATGCTCTTCCCATAGCACTGTAAAGTCGTGCTGTGCTTCCTTGTGTGTACAGAAGAATTCTTTTATCACTGAAGCACCATTGGATTACAATAACAGGGAACAAATGCCTCCATTACAGAGATGCAAGGGCAGACCAGTGACCTGAGTGGCAAGTGAGTCACTAATTACTGGCTTCCACATAACAGATTTGCAGGTCCCAGGATTCAAATTTTTATCTACACACACACACACACACACACACACACACACACACACACACACACAAAATTTACATCTTTGACCTTCATGCTTTATTGCATGCAAATAGTTAGAAGCATGGCTGCGGAAGTCGTTAATGATAGAGCACTACCTGATCTCCTCTTGTGGATTAATTAATCTGTTCCCCCTCCATCCACGTATTTTTTCTTTGGATTTCCTTTGCTAATTACCTAGCAGTGCTGTCTCGTGGGCTCACTACATAAGTGATTCTATTTTTTCCCCTTTTTGACACAATGTGGTGCTCTATGGGATGAAGGAAATGAATCGTGGCAGGTTGGGGAAAAAATGAACTTGTTATTACAGATCTAGCCATAATTTTTTAAATTGACGTTCAGATGATTGCACTAACATTCAATCGCTTTTATTGCTTTTGGTATTTCAGCCAAAATAAAATAGTCTCTAAAAAAAAGAAAATTTTATTATTATTTGTAGCTTGAGTTTTTCCGGCCTTGCCCACAGTTAGGACAAATCTCTGTCACCCGCCAGTCCCACAGCCGCTCAGACCCAACCAAGTAAACACAGAGACTTATATTGCTTTCAAACTGTATGGCTGTGGCAGGCTTCTTGTTAACTATTCTTATATCTTAAATTAATCCATTTCCATAAATCTATACCTTGCCACGTGGCTGGTGGCATACCGGCATCTTCACATGCTGCTGGTCATGGCGGCGGCTGCAGCCAGTCCTTCTGCCTTTCTGTCCTTTTATTTCTCCTCTCTGTTAGTCCCGCCTATCCTTCCTGCCTAGCCACAGCCGATCAGGTTTTATTTATTGATCAATCAGAACAACTTGACATACAGACCATCCCCCAGCACAGCCAAGTGCAGACCATCTCAAACACCTGCACTCAGGCCCATGGTCCTAATCATCCTCTATACGGACCTGCTGGGTAACGCCACAAAGAACCCAAGAAGGGCTCCCACAGGACATACAAATCATCCCACAGCAATTATTTATTTTTTCTTCTTTTTTTAAATCTGAATGCCATACTGTCAGTTAAATACTAGTTAGGAAGATAAATGCCTCTGCTTAAGTTTTCTCACTTGTGAGCCATTTCTTCCTTCCCCTTTTACCCTCCTTCAAAAACTAGTCATCAACCATGCCCCAGTCACTTCTGCCACTCACTGACTTGACATTACTGAATCGTTTAGTGCATGCTATGTGTACAGTACATACATTCAACATGCCCACTTCAAGCACTGCCCACCATTTATTCACCTAGAAATGCATCATTACCTCAAGGAATAAATCTTCCAATCAGTATTATCAATCAAAGACTCAAGTAAATGATGAAGTAAATTAGTCCAAAACAGAGCATGCTTGCAGCAGAATTCATGAACTTGCCTTTGGCTTATAAATTTATCGATGTTAGTAATAGCTGCTTTGTTAATAATACAGGATGCAAATTGTTCAGCAATGTCCTCCTCCTCCCTAACATACCTTGTAATCATATCTGATTGGGCCAAAATAAATAAAAGAAATCGATTTATACAAAAAGACACGCCCATCGTTGTGCTGTCTTTAATGACAACAAGGAAGAAAATTGTAAATATAGTATATTTACAGATTGGAGGGTTATATAACCATTATAAAATAGGTGTGCTTATTCTGGTAAAACCATAAGGAAGTTCAACTTGGTAATAAAGACCAAATTATGACAGTGGTTACCTTTGGTGAGAAAAGGGAGAGGCACATGACTATGGAAGACAAATAGGTCAATATCAACTGACTACATGGCTTACTTTCTTAAATTTCTAGATGACACATGAGTGTTCTTAAATTATTTTTATATATTTATGTATATCTTAATTATTTTTCTTAATTTTGGGTAGCAATAAACCAGGAAATTGCTGTTGAAATAAAGTCAGTGACAAAGTACTTCATTATGACATTTAGAAATTGCCTTATCTATCAGAAGATAATGTATGATATGAACATACTTGTCTACAGGTCATATTTAAATCTTCAAAGATCTTGATTATTAAAAGAGCATTAATTTTGAAGTTATTGGTATGGGCAGATAACACATCAGACTAAGTACCATTTTTCTGGCCTTGAACCCTCTCTCTCTCTTTTTAATCCTTTTATTAAGAAATTTTTTTTTCATTTAACACACCAATCAGAGATGCCTATCTTCCTTCCTCCCACCCCCCAGCCTTCCCTCCCAACCGACTCCCATTTCCCCCCACAAGAAGTCAAGGCCTCCCAGGGGAGGCACATCCAGTAGAGGCAAGTCCAAGCCCTTCCCCCTGCCTCAAGGATGCATGAGGTGTCCCATCATAGGTAGTGGGCTCCAAAAAAGCCTCCTCATGCACCAGGGATGGATTCTGATCCTACTGTGAGCCCACCCACCCCCTCCCAAGTACATCAAGCTACACAATTGTCTGGCCATGCAAAGGCTGGCCTTGAACTCTCTATCCTCCTGCCTCAGCCTTTCAAACGTTGGAATTACAGGTCTGTGCCATCAACTCAGGCTACTAAGTAGTATTTTAAACAGTTTTGTAAAGCAAAGTTTATATCCTGGCTTAGCAGGTTGATAGGTTTAGCAAAAGATAAGGCCCAATAATCTTTAGATAAACTTGAGCTCTGGAATTCTACAGTATTATAAAGCTAGTTGTGGTGGCCATTTTTAATTGTCTTAAATTTTTTGTTTTATTCAAGACAGGTTTCTCTGAGTAGCCCTAGCTTTCCTGGAACTCACTCTGTAGACCAGGCTGACCCCAGACACAGAGAACTGCAAGCTTCTGCCTCCCAAGTATTGGTATTAAAGGTGTGTGCCACCACCACCTAGCTTCGTCTTGATGTCCTTTGACAACAATGTTGTTGTCTCCCTGACCAGGACTAAGCTTATTATTTAAATATATCATTAGTGACTACCATGTGTGAAATGGCACTAACTGTCAACATGGCTAGTGAAATGAATAAGGTGTATACTTTGTTCTCAAGAAATCCTCAAATAACAAGAGAAAAGATAGACATGTAGCCAACTCTCCTTTTAACGTAAGCTAGCAAGCTCTGCAGCAACAGTCAAGGGGGTACTTCCATGGGAACAGAAAAGATAGTATTAGATAGCATTGCTTCTGGATCTTACAGGGATAATAAGGTAATCCAGGAAAAGGCAAAAACATAATCAGAGGCATAAGCCATGAAACTACATGGTTAATTTCAGTGAATAGTCTGCAATCTAGTGTGACCAGATCCAAGGAAAGTGCAGCCATGAGCATAAGTACTCTTGGATATCAGACATAAGACTTAGAATTTTGATCTGTCGATTTTAAGAAAATTTTGGAGAACTATAAGGAAGGTTGCAATGAGATTGAGTTTGTGCTTTGGAAGAACCAGTTGAATAGATAAATTGAGCAAGGAGATCTGTGGGGAGACAAGAGAGTGAAGAGCAACACGATGGAGAGCTTGCCCTAGAGAGAATGACTGCCATGATGACGGACAGAAGAAAGGACAGTTTTCACAGCATTTCTCCATAGCAATAGTGAAGGAGAGAGGGAAAAGGAAACCAAACTCTCGAGTTTAGGTGTTCCATGCTTGAGTGGTAGCAAGAGCCAGGCTTTCTAATGAAACGTTTTATAAGAAGTTATCTTTAGGCTATCAGTTGGAAGTGTCCATCAAAAAGGCTTGTTTTCTGTTCCCTCAAAGCAAATCTGGAATCTAACCTCTTCTTTCTACTTTGATCGATCCTGTCTTAGTCTTGTCCACCAGCATCTGTACCCTGAACTCTCAGAATAGCCTTCAAAGTAATGTCCTTGCTTCTACTCTGGCCCACCTTGTGGCCCATTCTCTACACAGCAGTCAGAGAACTCTTTTAAAAATTTTAATTGGATGCTATCACACACACACACACACACACACACAACACACACACACACACACACACACACTCTCTCTCTCTCTCTCAAAATCTTCTAAGAGTTTCTGATCTCAGGTAGAATCAATGCAAACTTTTTAATCACAATCTACAAGTTCTGACTGGATTATCTTCCTAAGTTCGTTTTCTGTCATTCTTCCTTTTGTTCATTCTGCTGTAGCCACCCTGGCTTCCTTTTTCTGCACTTTATGCAATCCAAATGTGTTGCTTGAGATGCATACAGTTCCAGTGACTCCAGGAGGGTTTCTGTGGGTGTCTAATTGCTATAAGAATGGGGCTTAATTTTCATGGAGGCAGCTCTGGGAATTCCAGGAACTATCTGAACAAGTCTGAGCAAGTCTCCAAAAAAATGCATTGTTAGAGGGATATGAGAGGAGCTTTAGAAATAAGGAGTATGTACATTCGTATTTCATGTATAAAATTCTCTTAAAAGAAAAATTAAAAGATAGAATGCAGGTGACGAAAGTTCAAGAAAGAGCAACTAAACAGCTTATCAAACAAGCCAAGAAGAGTGCCAGGAAAGCTCACAGGAAATCATGGTATGTGTTTGTGGGTTTTACCACACTATCTCACCCCTGATTAAATGTCATCTTTTAGCTTCTAAGGTTTTCATTCCTAAGGATGTAGCTACCAATTCAATTAGAAGTTCTAGGGTCATTGTGGTCATTCTTCCTTTATATTCTCTACAGGGACACACATGGTGCTACAAACATGTATTTGATACACACTCTGAACACCATCTAAACTCAAATGAACTTTAACAGGATTAAATTCAAACTGAGAAGGTAAAGATAAGGGTGATTTGCACTGATAGAAAAAAACTAACAGTTTTTGTGATGCTTTCACTTGAACAGAAAGGACACTATTTGTCCTATTAATTACTTCACAACCCCAAATAGTACTCAATAAATATTTGTTGCAAGGGTAGATGCATGACTAAATACACTAACGCAACCTCAACCCCCATTATTCAAAAATAATGCTCCAATGACAGAAAGCAAACATTTTGTTTATTCTGTCCTGGTCATACTTCAGTAGTGCTGCATTTATTTCTAAACACTCCTATTTAAAAGAGACATCACAAATTCAAATGAGCCTATGGTTGAAAGAACAAGGTTCTGTGAGTTTTGGAAGCAGTAACAGCCAATAGAATTTAACCTAATGAGATCAGGAAGGGACGTAATAAAGCCTTTGCAATGTTTGAAGGATCGCCATGTGGAACAGCACACAGAATTACTTTACATAGCTCTAGCAGGTGGTGCCAAAGAACAGCATTCTAGAAAAAAAAGATGAGCTCAGAACAAGGACACATTTTCTTATTGTAACTGACCTCCAATGCCATTCCAAACATCTCTTTTGGGTAAATACAGGATAAACGTATAACAGGATATTATCAAGGGGGGTGGATTTCTTTATTGAGTGGAAAATTCAAATGAGAAAATGCTTTCCAAAACCAGATTGTAACCAGTTAGTAGGGCCACGAAACCAAGTCAGCTGGCCAGAACTAGAATTTAAGTGAATTTGAAAATAGCAAAAAGCATCACAATTAGCAAGGATAAGCACAGTTTGGAGAAATCTGTTTTTAAAATATGTTGACAGATGTCTGAAAGTGTATGGACAGTTACAGTGTAGCATGGCTTTGATACTGTGGACTGCAATAAAAAAAAAATTGTTTGGTTGCTCATTAAGAGCAGTTGCTGCTCTTCCAAAGGACCAGAGTTTGGTTCTCAGCACCTGTCTTAGGATTTCTATTGCTGTGAGGAGACATTATGACCATAGAAACTCTTATAAAGGAAAATACTTAATTGAGGTGGCTTACATTTTGAGGAGTTTATGTCCATTATCATCATGGTGGGGAGCATGTTCGTATGCAGGCAGACATGGTGATGTAGAAGTAGCTGAGAGTCCTAAATCTTGCAGGCAACAAGAAGTGGACTGTCTCACTGGGCATGACTTGAGCATATATGAAAATTTAAAACCTGCCTCCACAGTGGCACACTTCCTCCAATAAGACTACACCTACTCCAGCAAGGCCACACCTCCTAACAGTGTCACGCCTTTTAGGGCCATTTTCTTTCAAACCACTACAGCACCCATGTCAGGCAGCTCACACTGTCTGCAACTCCATCTCTAAGGAATCTGATATCTAGCCTCTTCTAATCTTTGAGAGTGCCTGCACATGCGCGTGCCTGCACATGCGCGTACCTGAACATGCGTGTACCTGCACATTCGTGCGCGCGCACACACAGACACACACACAAACATGGATGCACACATACACACACACAAATAAAATTTTAAATTTAAAAACAATTACATTTGAAAACTACTGCACTGTTTTCCTTCCAGATGTCATATCTGGCCATCCAAAGAATTCTTATCTTTTTGTTACAGAGATCCAAAATTGCTGTGTATGAGAAAATGTGGTCTTACATGAAATCAGCAGAGCCATCTGTGTTTACCAAAACAACAGCTGATGGGGTAGCCCGAGTTCGGAAGTCCAAGGGAAAGTTCGCCTTCCTGCTGGAGTCGACCATGAATGAGTACATTGAGCAGAGAAAGCCATGTGATACGATGAAAGTTGGTGGAAATCTGGATTCCAAAGGCTATGGTGTGGCAACCCCTAAAGGCTCAGCATTAAGGTGGGTGGAATAATATAACAATATCCGTGTTGTTATAGTATTCCACCTACCCTGATGCATTTTGTTGTCATTTTCTTTCTTGTGGATTTTGAGGTAACTTTTAAAAGTTTAAAATCTACAATATTCCATGGAGTTAAATAAGACGGTAAATTATGGTTTCATCTATTTAATGCATCCATTTTTTAAAATGTTCTCTCTCTGTGTTGTCCTCTCTGACTGTTTGTTGCTGTTTTAATTTTACAGTTCAACGGCTTTTTCAATTTAAATGGTAAAAGCCAAGTTATGGTGACGAATGTTAATTGCATGGATGTGGTGTTCTTGTTACTTTTTTTCTCAAAGACAATTTCCCCATCCCGCACACTTCAGTTTTGAGCAAATGTTATCCTCCATGCCACCTTCCAATATTTAACCCTGTATTTGCTGTACAGACATTTTTATAGCTCCACGTTCTGTGAAATTTAGCCAATTTGTCCTCTTGTGCTCCTTTTTTATACGTTAACGATTTCCTAAGCATTTGTGCATTTTCTTACAAGTTATGTTTTATCGTTTCAAGAAATGCTGTTAACCTGGCAGTATTAAAACTGAATGAGCAAGGCCTCTTGGACAAATTGAAAAACAAATGGTGGTACGACAAAGGAGAGTGCGGCAGCGGGGGCGGTGACTCCAAGGTCAGCCTCAATGTCACCACAACCGGGTACCCTTAGTGACGAGTAATCGGCAAGACTGTTATCTTATTACTGAGGAGAGAGCACAAGATGCACACAGAAAGTAGAATGACCAGGTTATTCCCCTGCCTGGCAGCCTTGGGAAGCAGAAAGACTTTAGGGCACTGCCCATATTTTTGATCTAACTTGGGTCCCTTCTTAAACTCCCAGACAGAGGCTCCCTGTCCATACCCCTCTCCATCCCCCACATGCCAAACTGGTTTTCATATGAAGGCCACTACAGCGTTTCAGTGCCCTAGGCTTTCAAAAGCCCGAGTGTCCCCGTGAGACTCCCCATTTGCCTCAATCAAGTTGTGTAAGAAGTCAGGTCCAGCCACTGAGATGACAGGATATAATTTGTTTGGTTCTATTTTTGTAGGAGGTGATGATTGCTTGTAGAAGTTGCTTGAGTGAGTGGGAGTGACTTCTTCTATTACTTGTATGAGTGATAAAATATTCTTCTCTGTATGTGGTTGCTGATTTAAGTAGGCCCCACTTAACTTGAAAAGTAAAGAGAATGATCAATTTCAAGTTAAATGGGGTCTTTCTTTAATAGGTCACCACATATAGAGACTTTACAAAAGGGCTTTTATGTATTTAAACGCGTGCGTCGCCTGTAATACTACTTGTGTGTGAATCCCTGATTTGGCTTCTCCTTAGCCATGTTTTTGGTTCAGGTAGGTCTACTTGTTATCCAGGTTGTCATCATGAGAAAAGCCATCTTACTTGCCATTCCTTTGCTTCCTAATATTCTTCGGGGCCATCACTCAAGCAACAGGAAATAAGGGCCCACTCAGCAACCAAGACACCAAGTCATGGAAAAACACTTTGGGTAAGTACAGGAGAGGACCTGAAAACAGAATCCTCTACAGTCCAAGGAGCTTGAGAATGATACTGAAACATGTGACAGCATCTCTTGCACAATCAAGATACCATGGGCATCTTAAGGTGAAGAACAGTGTTTCCCAACCACAGAGCAACAGACAGGCAAGCCAAATTTTTTTTTTCCTTCAGAGACAATGGTTGTAATTCTGCTCCTCTCTTTCCCTCTCCATCCCTCAGGATCCTGGCAGAAAAGCTAGTTTGCCAGTCTGCAGTATTATAATATGGGTTTGGAATCACTGATCCAGAGCACTTTCAAAGAAACAAATTTTAAAACAACTGCTTCTGTTTATAATCTTACTGGGCATTGGCAAGGCCTTTTATTGTAAAACCTTGATTAACAAGAATGCACCAAACCAGTGGCCCGAACTGTCCGTCCTCATTCCAAACTTCACATTGATGAGAAACATTAATGATATTCAAAATGAGAAGACCTGAAGGAATTGAGTTTTTAAGTAGTTGCCAAGTGATAACTGCGGCTAGATCACATTCAGTTCTTTCTCTTATAACTCCTCTCCATCTGGATTGACCCTCAAATGTTAGAGGCTACTTCCCTGAGGCATGAAAGTGGATACAAGCATTTTAAGGTGGCATGTCAGTAGCCAAGAATGAAACAAAGTGAGTATTCTTATTAACAATCCCATCCATCCCTATGGATTCCAATTAATCAAGGTTTTACTATGTGCCAAAAAGCAGTGACTTCCTTTCTCGCCAATGTAAACTGATGGCATTGACAATTTAGCCAATCATTTGCTTCATTTGATTTTTACAATGGCTACCCTGATGCCCAAAGTATTTAGCACCTTCCTCCCAGCAGTTTTCTCATGTCATTAGCAAACCACCGAGAACTTAATTCTATTATTCAAGTGAGTTACAGAATGAAAATGGAGCTGGATTGGATATGTTTTTCTCATGAACTCATCATTCAAAGGAGCCATGGACTGAATCAAAATGACTCTAAATAATCCACACAGTGCAAGTGCCCAGAAGTTTTACAATAACCAGGCGTTTGATGTTTACACACACACACACACACACACACACACACACACACACACACACACACACTAAAATAAAACCTGCACTATTTAGTTGACTTACTTTTCATGAAATGTTTTGGTATCATGAAGACCCAAAACTGTTAAGCCAGCTTTTTGCTAATCATAATGAGCAGTCAAAATCTTTGCTCCCTTTCTGAGTATCACCTCCAAGTTTTACCTAGTAACTTTATCGCTATCTTAAAATTCACAGATTATCTGAAATTTGACGTGCAAATAGAAAATATTTCAGTAGATCCTAATTGTTTCAAACTGCTTTGACCATAGTGCTACCTGCCAGGCAACTTTCAAATAACTTTCTTTGGTCGTCCCTTCGATTACCTTTTGAAATATGTCAACCCCATTCTCAACTATGGCTAGTGTGATCAGTGCTGCATATCCAACAGCTGCTTATTCCACCTATGAATTCCCAAGGAGCCTGCCTTTCTCTTCTTCCTTCTTGCTACCTGCTGTTTTTCCTGAGAGTGAGCACAAGAAGGAGCAAGAAACGAACTTGATTGACTCTGTTCCACCAATGCCTTGTGACGTCCAACCCAAGTCCATGGAGAAGGTAGAAACGCACTGAAACCTCACTAACTTGGAGTGCTTTGATCAGTAATAATAAACTAGACAAGGGCCAGTCTACAAATGAAATTTGTGTTATTATGGATGTAGACAAGAGAGGTTTGTTAAGCAAATGAAGAGCTTAGACTGTACTGTCAGTTGAAGTTTTCCTTGAGAGAACAAACTTTTTTTTCCTGCTGGAAGCACTCATCAGATAAAATCATTCTCATTAGAAATCTACTAAGATAGTTCTCATGAGGCCCTCCAATAAAGCGATGCTTTATAGCCAGTCTGAATTGCAAAGTAGAACTAAAGTAAAAAAAATGTGATGCTTCAGACTTATTTTATAATTCAGGATTTGCTTCACTCATTCAGACAATCTTTCCCTTGTGCTACTTCCTATCAAAGAAGTTTTACCCTATTAGTAAATTATGGCTTGAGAATTACACTTCTTTATTGACACTTGTTCCCAGTTAACACAACAAATGACCATTGAATGTACCATCATTTCTCAGGGAAAGTGAGACTCAGAGATGGTGATGACTTTGAGAAAGTCACATAGCCAATACTATCACACATCTCTTCTGACTTTCAGGCTCATGTCTTCTGATAATATTTCAGAGAGCAAGTTATTGCAGGTACCTCTCAATGAATGATGTGAATCTGATTGCATGTGGTATGGTTCTATAAAAATCAGGTTCATTCTCAATCACCTTGGTTACTAGGCAAATGGCATATTTAAGCCATTCTAGCCCTCAGTACTGATTACTAAAAATGACAATAATCACAAAGCCTGACATTTATAAGTGCTTCTACTATTTCACAAACACTTTTACACCTATTATCTCTGAAACCAGGAAAGGGGAAAAATACCTATATTACTTATCTCTCTGTCTTGCTTCTACAACCTTTAGATTATGATAAATGGGCCATTATGTTAAATTGTTGACTTTTTCCCTCTTTAACATGAGACATGATGCATTCTGAGCATAGTCTACAAAAGTTACTATGCTATGGAGAGAACAGCAACTTTTCACGCTGTTGAAAATGAGTACACTCTTAAATAAATGTATAGATACTCTATTTTCTTTGCTGAATACAAGGAATTAAGAACAAGATCATTAGCTGAAGCAAACCCTGAACCAGGCCTATAAACTAGAACCAAATCACTGCTTGCCTTTACCAATTTCTCAAGGCTGGGCCAGTAAATCTTGGCCAAATTATACCTGATCTGTCCTTAATAGTCTATAAATGCACAGGGAAATAACATGGAGATAAAGATTGTGGTTTGGGAATTGAATTATCAACCTACAAATCACCCTATCATGTTAGTACTTTATTATAGCACATGTGAAAATGCAGTAATTAAGAGGCTGTAGGTTGTTTCAGCTATAAACCCAGATTACCAGGGGTTTTGCGAGACAGCCAATGAAAGTCTGTCATTATAAAACAGCAGATAATGATTTTACTGAGTCCCCATATAAGGGCATCAACCTTCTTCCACAGCTATGTATCAATCATCTCACATTTTTACATTCTTCTAGTTCCTCCACTCACCTAATTTCATGCTGCCAGCTCAGCTCTTCTATATACCTTTACTTTAGTAGAGCAAGGAATGTCAATAAAACAAGGTATTTGTACTTGGAGTGATAAGATATTACAAATTTTATCCCATCTCAGTATAGATTTGTATCAGTTGATTTAAATAGACTTTAGTATCTATACTTTTGAAGATAAAAAAACAGCACATATTGTGTGCCTTTGAGAACAATCAAACCAAATGTTTCAATGGGACCATTCTGAACTCCTTGACTGCAGTAAGAATTATACCAAACATAGGTACCTTCACTTGAAAGGCATATAGGGAAATGAAAGACAAAAAGCTATGCAGGTAAGCCACCATTCTTTAGATAAATAATGGGATGATCATTATGGTGTAGAATATCAATAAATAAATGTAGTTGAAATTAAAATATATAAGAACTAGAAGAAATTGACAAATGTGTGTCATGCACATTGAGAAAAAAAATCATGGAATTTATTTTAATAGATTCAAAGTCTCCCTGAAATTAAAATTAATTGCATCTACTTTCATCTGTGTACTTTTAAAGTACATTTAAAGTTTGTTCTCTTAAGAAATTCAATAGTTTGCTTCCTCTTCCATATCTCTAGCAATTTTTTTTTAATTCCTATGCATTTGCTTAGCAAGTCTTCTATTCAGAGACAGTAAAGAAAAATGGCACTTTGAGATAGCCTGTCTAGATGAATGAGACATAACTGTTTTTCCCACGCATATAAATGAGATCATCAGTTTTGTATGTATTTCTTCTCCTGTGTATGTCTACAATTTTCTTCTCCTATGCCATCATCTCTTAATCACTTCTCTTCCACACCCAGAAGTCTTTGACAATCTTGGGCCTTAGGGAATGGATATGAATCTGCATCTGCCTTTATCTGCAACAAAATGGATCTTTTACTGGCAGGAGCCATTCCTAAAGGTTGACATTTTGGATACCCAGGGTTAAGATGGATCCCAATGACATTTTATTGACACTGTTATGTGTATAGGCAAGAACCATTACAGAACGATGACACTTCCTGGGTCTTAGCAGAAGTTCCTGTGAATGCCCAAGACTGGTTTGGGATCAAGGAGTAGGGTGAGTATACTATACTCTTCATTGGTTTGCATGTTTCTGTGGTGGTACTGCCTCCTGGAAATATGAAGATCCTGACAGTTTTCTTTCATGGTAGTGACTAAATGTATTCCTTGAACTTATTCCATTCTTCCAAGAGCAAATCCTCACTTTCTCTCAAATGGCTGCTTCAAGCAAGGGACCTGTTGTCTTAAGAACTGAACCAGTCCAGTACTGCCAAAACCAATGATTTTGCAAATGATGCTAAAAAATAAATTTCTACCGTTTGAAAAAATGTAACCCACAAAGAAAATATCATTTAATTATTTCATTCTTTGACTGAAAAACAATAGACTGTGTGGCTTTAACATGCTTTCTATGATTAGGACATGATTGGTTGCATATATTCTTATCCTGATAACATGAATATGTTTCTTATTGAGAAACAATAACCAAAATATCCAACACCAGAACTACAGAAAGAACAGCAGGAGTGAAAAGCAAGAAGGTAAGAATTATGTTACCCAGCTGCCAAGAGGAAGGACACTGTTGCAATGGCAAAGATTGAAATTATGTGTATCTGTGCCCTTCCTTTCACTTGAAGGTCAAATCACTGGGTTTCATTTCATTTGAAGAGGTTTTAGAACTATCCTGTCTGAAAGGTAGGACAGCCATGTAAAAGAAACATGAAAGATTTGGTGCATCTAAATTATTTATAATTAGGGTGGGAGTTGGGGTTGGTGGAACAGGGTGGGGGGAATTTTATGGAGAACAGTTAAAATCCATTCTCTTTACTTTTTAGAGAGCGGTATAGCATTTGGCCCTTGGCACGTGAGGCTGGTACCCATTAGTCTGAGGAGGCAAAATGTGGTCTAATTGCTGGATTTACATTTTTATTCATTTTATCTAACACTTAAATATTTTTCAAAATAGATCCAAAACAATAGAATACTATATTTTAGTCTATACATACTATATATACATATGTGTATATAATCATATATATATACAATGTCTATATGTGTGTGTATATATATATATACAGACACTCATAGTAAAACTGCTAGTTTCCTGTCTAGCATCTCTACTAGGAATGCAGGCATGATGTGTGACTGCTAGAATGTGTGCTGGAAGAGATTGGCATGTACCTTTGGTCCAGCGAGCTGTACCAAATTTGTAAGTCTGACATATAGCCATTATTTATTTCAATATATATTTAGATACAAGCTAAGACTGATTATTTGTCACCTGAATACTTACATGTCTTCAGAAACACTCATCATTTGAGTTTCTGGCCTCTCTTGATACTGCTGGAATAAACTAAAGGAAACAGGCTTATACATGATCAACACCAACCAAATTTGATAGTTTGAACTTCTGATGCATGTTAAAATGGAATTTTTAGCTTACTTGGACAACAAATGGGAGTCACATTTAAAATGGAATTTTTCAGTGAAACATGCAAGTATTTGTCCACATTAGTGTCTTCCCTGGTCCCCTTCTCTCTGGTAGGAAAAAATCAAGTAAGGAATCTTCCCAGACAATTTAGGCTATGTGAAATAATCCATGGCCAGTAATTATTTTGTATTCCTGTTTTAGAGAAGTAAACCAGACAGAGGCCTAGTTTTCAACAGCAGTCCATCAGGGAAATCTATGATCTGTGGAATCAAAGATTCTCTTGCTTTGAATAGGAGAGGTTACCATGTGGAAATGCCACTGGCTTTAACTCCATATTTCAAGTTTGCTTCTGAAACACAGATGTTCATCAATACATTTCAGTCATTAGCATTGTTAGGCCCGTAGAAAAATGACTCACAGCTTTCAACTCCTAATGTTATATGCATGCATTATTTAATTTGCTCTTTGCACTTATATTAAATTATGATCCCATTAGCAAGGAGTTAAATAGGTTTGAGCTACATTTGTGAACTCTGTGGTTATAAATATTCTCTCAGAGGTGGCTTCTAGCAGCTAAGCCCTACATAACTCTGCAATTCTTTGGCTCTTCCCCTGTGGAAATGAGGGTCACTTGAGCAGAGTCTAGTAATGACAACAGTCAAAGGGTATGGAGACAACTCTGGGTGAGCCAAAGGCAAAAAGTTTGAAATGACATAAACCCTTTTTCTCCTGCAATCCTACATGTAGGAACTCCTGGGGAAAGTGGGGAGATAGAATATTTTTAATGACTCCAGACACTTACACAGTTTAGGCCATGTTTTTGAACTGTCACAGCTTCCAATAGCTGGCACAGCGACAAGTAAATCCTTCCACAGTACGTGTATCTCAAGTTAACTAACAAAAAGGAATACAAAGGACCTCGTGGAAGATCCTATCACTCAGCAAGGATTCTTCTCTCTTTTGTAACCATCAAGTGACTCCAACAGACCTGTACAGTTATATCTGTCCCTGCCTGCACATACTTCTTATGCCAAGTGATATTATAGCTTCCCCAAGAGAGGTCAGAATGAGAGACTGAGAAGGGTGGTGCATGACCATCTGGATGACTGATCACCATGACTACCTGAACTGTTCTCAGTTTAAAAAATAGCCAAGAAAATGGAGAATAACTTTTCTCTCTCCACTGGGCTGGAGATATTCCATATGGGTTGTTCAGAAAAGTAGAAAGAAGCAAAAATTAGTAACTTAAAAGCAAATGTTTGGATGCAGGACAAGGTGGTAGAATTTTTTCAACTTAATTTGTGATCATTTCCATTTTCATCACCTAGATATTGTGTATTGTATCTATAAATTCACCATCCTTGCTCATTAATTCTTTTGATACTGTGTGATCTTTTCTTTCCCTACAACCTATATATTGGCACACATATCTATCCCTCCTAAGGGCACCACTTAAGATCTATGGGAATCATTAATTAGCCAAGCATTTGCTCTTTCTGTATTCCTGTTCAGACACAGGAAGTGAAATCTTTTGGAATAGAAAATATTTTCCAGTCTCTCTGATAGATAAATCACACTATACGATAGCATGGGTTTCTATATTTCCCAGGATCAGAGTCATATCCAGAATTCAAACTCCTCTCTAGGTCACCAGATTACTTGAGGATATCAACTTGGTAATGAATTTACTAGACCCAAATTCTCTTCTTTTCCTTTATAGATAGGCTCAGCACCCTCACATAACTCCATTGAATACAACATGGCTCTAAGCTGCTTCATTTATTATTCTACATACTTAAGGAAATCAAAATTTTAAAATAAATTTAGCACTTGTTTTAACCAAAAGGCTTATTTATTTTGGTTTTACAATAGTCTACATTACATTCACAGAAAAAAAGTGGCATTCTTATCCTTAAACTGTCTCCATGTGTAAGGTTTACATTGCTAAGACAACATTGATTCTTTGCAATGGCTGGATGAGCCAGAGCCTAAAATTTAGACAACCACCACCTGGACGAGCTATATGCTGGACTATGTATACAGTCGGTTCTTTGTAGCTGAGTTATTGCCAAGTGTGGATGGCTGAGACAAGCAGAAATTTTTATCATCTAATCATATTTTCTTTGAAAATGCAATTCATGCCAGGCTTGCTTGGCACTTATCTATAGTCTCAGTTCTTGGGAAGTAGAGGCAGAAAGATGAAGACTTCAATGTCAGCCTCGGCTAAATATAAAGGCTAAGGCCAGCTTGGGCTACAGAAGAACAAAGGAAGGGGGAGCAAGAGAGAGGGGGAAGGGAGACACTGAGTGGGTAAAGGCACTTGTTTTTGAGTCTGATGCCCAGAGTTCAATCTCCAGAACTCACATGAAGGTAAAGTGACAGAACTGACTAACACAAGTTTTCCTCTGACCTGTCCACATGTGTCATGGCACACACACACACACACACACACACACACACACACACACACACACACACACAAAATTTAAAAATATAAACATTTTAAAAGAGAGAATTAATTATCAAAGCATTATAAATTACAATACTCCTCCTATATTAAAAGATGATAAACAAATGTCAGCTCCTGACTGTCCTCTACACTCAGATATAAACATCCTGACACAGGTCAGCATTAAAGACTGTAATTCATATACACCCATGCACCCACTCCACATCTGCTTGATAATCTACTTCATAATCATGTTTATGATTTCTACGCCATAAAACATTTTCTTCTCTGGAGAACTTTACATTCTTGCCACAAGCCCCTAAAATTTTTAAACAAAGTAGAATACCATGTTGCTTTGTAAATAGTTTCAATTTCTTCATTTCCAATATCTCAAGAAGATTCATACAAAAAAAACCACATTGCTCAAAATTAACAGTGTGAAATTTTTACAGTGGAATTCTAGAAATAATGAAGAAAAACAATGGAGCCTGGGGATATTCCCAGATCCCATTAAATTCCATCAGAAACCCCTCCAGTTTTCTCCTTCTGCTTGATAACCAATGTCTCTTTCTTATGAGGGTTCTTCTCAGCATAAAGTTCATAGCAAGCCCTTCAAACAGCAACAGCTTGGCTAATTTTTGTGATAGAAATCTGACCTACTTTGTTAAATTCTTTCTGTTCTCTATTGAGGTGAGCACAATAAATATTTCTGACTTTTAACTCTCCCAGGTACTAGTCAAGGGCCTGCAGTAATTGCTCAAGACATTACCCATGAGAAGCATTGCTGCATCACAGTAAAAGGCCCCAGCTGGAATATACACCCTTGCTAGATTGATAGTCATTTGGAGAATTGGGGTCCCTGAAAAAAATCGTTATGGACATCTAAGCCTGAAGAGAAAAATGAGGAGAGCTACCTACTCTTGTCTATGTTTCAGTGGGTAATGCATATCAAAGAGTTCCATGTATATTCATTTGCCTTTCGGCCTGCCCTGTGATATGTGGAGACTGAAGCAAATTGCTTGACCTGCGTGTGCTTCAGTTTTATAATTCATAAAGTGAGGACCATAAATCTGCCTTCTTGGCGTGGCCATTAAACGTGACCAATAATAAAATTGACTATTGTAATTATGTAAAGGAACTAGGTTGAAAAATGAAAAACTAAAAGAGCTATCTTTGAAATGGTTATTTACTGGGAAAATATAATAAATGAGGCTACAAAAGCATCAGCTATGATCTATGCCTTTGAGAAGCACATGGTTTAGAAGGAGTCACAAGACGTACCCAGAAATAAGGCAAGGTGGAGGATGACAGAGGGAAAACATTTGAGCTAGAAGCGGGGAAAACATCCTGACAAAAACATCTAAAATGACCAAATGCACACCTAATTCTCTTTTCTTCAAAACTCCAGTGTGTGTGTGTGTGTGTGTGTGTGTGTGTGTGTGTGTGTGTGTGTTAATTGACTTGAGTTAGACTTCACACAGTACATCTAGTAAGGCACAGGAAGGGAGAAACCTGTATGAGTCAAAGAATGTTTACTTTGCCATTTTGGAAACTTAGTCTATCCCACAGCAACACAGAGGTGAGGAGCTTTCTTCTCTTTGTATCTCTCCTCACCTTGTTGAGTGGCATTATCTGTGATTTCTGATGACAACTTTTATGTTCCTTGGGTGTGATGCTGCTTGAAATGTTGGTTTTGCCTTCATTTCTTTCTTTTCCTTTTTTTGCACTGCCCTAATTTTATTTTTTTAAGAATTTTTTTTATTCATTTTATATACCACAGGGTGGTCAAGCTAGAACAGGGATGGAGTGGGAGAGCAATGAAAGAGATACCATGATAGAGGGAGACATCATAGGGATAGGGAGAAACCTGGTGCCAGGGAACTTCCCAAGAATCCCCAAGAATGACCCCATCTTACTAGAAGCAGTGGAGAGGGTGCCTGAGCTGGCCTACTCCAGTAATCAGATTAGTGAATATTCCAATCGCCTTCATTTCTATTTTGAAGCTCCCAGGAGTACATTGTTTCCCTGCCAAATTTCATTAGCACTGGGTTGTTTGGTGTTTGGGTTTTTTTGTTTTTTGGTTTTGTGGTTTTTTTTTTCTTTCTTTTTTTTTTTTCTGATCAAAGACTAACCTCCCGGGACTCTGTTATTTGTTAGAGTTCTTTACTGTCTGCATATCTCGGAGGAGATCTGGATATTCTCTGCCTCAGCACTATAGGCATTTGGAACCAGAGGATGCATTCATTGTTGTGAAGACTGTGCTATAATTATAGGATGTTTATCATCATGCATGGTCTCTACCTATTGGATGCCTTTATCATTCCCTAGCCCATTTTTTTTTTGACAACAAAAATGACACGAGGCATTACCAAATGTCCTCTGGTGGACAAAAGGCCCTGCCCCAGCCCCCTGCTCAAAAGCTATTACACCAAGGTAACCTGCAACGTAAACTGGAATGGGGAACAGCTACTAGCTGTTCTGTGAAAGCTACTGAATGGCCCAAGGCAGGCATAGGCCATTTGTCAGGAGAAGAACATTAATATGCTGAGATACTAAGTCTGGACTTAGGCAAGAGTATATAGTTGACAGCCTAGAATAAGTCCCTATCACAACAAAATTCATCCATTCTCCAAAGCAGTGCTTATAAAACATTTTGTTCCAGGACTCTTCATATTCTTAAAAATTACTGCAAAAATATAAAAAATATTTTGTTTGTGTTTGTTGTATCTATTAATATTCATCATGTCCAAAGTGAAAACAACAGAAAAGGAATATATTCATTGATTTATTTTTAAAGTAGCACAGTACATGTTAAAATAAATAATATACCTTTATGAAAACTATTTTCAAAACAAATTACAAAAATGAAACTGGCTTATTTTTGTAGATCTCTTAATATTTAGCTTATATTAAAAGATAGGATTATCATTTCTATTTCTTCATTCATTTTGTTATGATTTCATATATCATGTAGCCTATAAGGAATTTGTATATCATGAAGTAATAATAGTGAGATAGGCCAATTTATGCCTTAGCATCACAATAAAATGCTTTAACTTCCCAGACCCTCTAATGAAAGGGTTTCAGTGATCCCTCAGGGGTCCCTGATACACACTTTGACAACCACTGCTCTAAACTCACATACTCCACTTCTATCAATCTATGTCACTTAAATGTTTATGAACATCTTCTAACACCAGGATATCTAGAGGATAGAACCCTCCATTAACCCTAGTGTGATAACTTTAATCAGGCTGCTCTGTTCCTAAGATCTAATCAAAGCAGCAGTACTGAACAAATTGAAAGAGGTATTTTTAAGAACGCAGAACCTTGAAGGAGATCAAGGCCTGATAAGGACGCAGTCAGAGAGCAATGAGAAGCCACTGAAACTTTTGGAATAAAAAGGAAGTACAGAAAGGATATATAGGCCTGATGAACCCAGGTTACCCCTCATGTCATTAGAAAGCATCTTGCCCTGTATCTTTTTTTTCCTTTTTTTTTTAAATTAAGAGATTTTTCTATTCATTTTACATATCAATCACAGATTCCCCTGTCCTCCCTCTCCCACCCCCCAGCCTTCCCACCCAACCCATCCCCCATTCCCATCTCCTCCAAGACAAGGTCTCCCAGGCCATCTGGATAAGCGAGACAGTTGTTTGGCTTGAACTGTTTGGGGGGCCCCCAGGCAGTGGGACCGGGACCTGTCCCTGGTGCATAAGCTGGCTTTTTGGAGCCTGGTGCCTATGGTGAGACACTTTGTGCAGCCTTGGTGCAGGGAGGAGGGGCTTGGACCTGCCTTAATGGAGTGTACTGGGCTTGCTCTATATCTTAAAACAACTTCCACAATGCTACATCTCACCCCAGAACCTGGCTCAAAGCACAGCCCTGGGAGAGAAGTGATGGTGATAGCATAACAAATAACAAAGAAGAGAAAGAAAGCAACTCCCACATTGCTCTCAGGGCAATAGATGGCCTTGCCGACCTTTCAAATAATCTAAGATACAACTTTCACTGTCAATACTATCTTAAGGAGGCTCAAGGTTTTGTGCATGATTGTTGGAATTCTGGTTGGTACTTGAGAAGCCTAGGGTTTGAGTGTTGACGGAAGGAACTTGTTTAAAGTATGAAAGGAGCTCAATTTCCTTGTAAGACACAGAATGAAGATATTCTGACTACCACACCCTGCACTAATGAAGAGGGTATCACCTCCCTGCTACTAAAGATCTATTGCTTTTCAAATCCCAAGTACTCTGAAATTGCATATAATTTTAAATGATGATACATATCTTGGAATATCTCAAACTGAGATGGTCCTTCTGCTCTCAACTGCAAATGGAAAAAGAAAAGAAAAATGTTTGGGAGCTGGCATGGCAGAAACCAGATCTTTGTGATTATAGGAAGGCTTGTCTGTAACCAGATATGTTAATAGGTCCAACTTATCCAAAGTAAGCTAAGAAATGTCATAGCATGCCCATCGTTATATAAATTTGTGTGCCTTCTTCCTTAAAGTCAGTGGCATTAGACCAACACACACTAGCATTGGCAATACTGAACATAAGAACTTGGACACAGTTCACTGCCTCATCATAGAATTAGGCCACCATTTCCATATAACACATTCTTTCCCCAAGTTATTAGAGAAACTTTGTTTTAAATTCAATAGCTATGGGAAGAAGAAAGGATAGTGATCACTATTTCTATTTGATAGTGAAACAATTCTCTCAGAGAGAAAAATCACTGTTGTAGGACCAGTAAGATTTCACACATTGTGCCCAATGGTTCCAAATACAGTCTTTATACATTGAGTAATGGAGGATTGAGGAGTAAGCAGTAACCTAGCCTCCTGAAGATGTATTAGTCTCTCCCTTAAAGAGGTCTTATTTTACCAAATTATTCCCCATAGTACCACACAACAGTGGTAATGTCAAATTGGGCATTTTACACAATGCTGTACATATATTCCACTTTGAAAGACTCTGCTCTACTTTCTGGGGATCTAACTTGATTGTAGGAACATCAGAGAGACATAACATCAGTAACTCAGAAACATCCCATGGGCCTGTTTTTCTGCTGTTGAAATGGTCCTCATCAAAAATTTCAAGGTCTACATTGAACCTTCAATGTTAAGAGTAGTGTGTGCATAGTAATTAGAATGTATGGTTGTTGCATGTGGATATGTGTATAGTTCAGTTCTTCAGTAGATCATTTTCAGATGGGCAATAGATTTGTGTAATAGGGGACAAATAATCCAAAGGCATGCTGTTTATATAGGATCTGTTTTCTGTTCAGATTCATTCATTTGTCTTGGTCCACAATATACAAATGTTTCCCTTTCTAGACCTGTCCTCTTCCCAGTCCCCTCCCACACCCATAACTTGCTTTCTGTCTGGAAGTACAAGACACCCGGTTAGATCAAACCTAACACACCTCCATCACAACGTTACTGCAAGCTGCCGCCGACGATTGTCGCTTGAGGGGAGACCCTCCTCACTACACACAGCCTATCTAAGGAGTGCCTTTTTTTCTATCCTCATTATTTAACAGTGTGTGCCGATTACTCAAAGCGATATGGGCAGGCCCTGGTAAATATAGCGTTGCTGTAGTGTTAACTTTTTATAAGGTAATGCTCAGGTTGCCTGCAGTGTCTAAAATTACTCTGTGGCCAGGGCCCCCTGCTTTATCGCTTTCTATAGTTTTAAAGTAGTTTGAAGCTTGAATAACATAAAATAACATAATATAATGTTATTTATGTTATTTCCCACGTGAAGAACGCCTGTAAACCTTGCAGTATTGAAACTCAGTGAACAAGGCATCTTAGACAAGCTGAAAAACAAATGGTGGTACGATAAGGGGGAATGTGGAGCCAAGGACTCCGGGAGTAAGGTCAGTCGCTGAAGGTCTTTTTGTACTGATTAGCAATCACATTTTGACCTACTGTTTATTTTCTACCCCCAAACGGCTTTCCTTCCCAACACACACACCCTGCCACAGTGGGACCCCTCCATAACACCAGCACTATAGAATAAGATAAATGCCAGCCTCATAGGCCTGCCATGTGACATCAACCCATTATGATATAGATCTCTTATGATTAGGGACTTGATCTGGCTCGATGCACTTCCAAAGCTATAAAATAATGAGCTGTGTTATAAAGGGGTTTTACTGTAGTTCATATTTCGAAAGTTCAAAGAGAAAACAACCAATCTTAATTCAAAAAAAAAAAAGATCCAGTTGTGACAGTACTTTATCTTAATCTCTTGCAGTGTCAGAGACTGTAGTTGTAAATACTACTGGTTATTAATATATTATGTCTTTGCCATCAGAAAACAGTCAAGCAAACAACAAAGACTGGTCTCTGTAAGCAGAATGATTAGCTCTCTCCCAGGTGCTGTCATATTAAATTTGGCATCTGTTTGGATCTCAAATCTCATTAAGTCTGTCACACTTTTCTCTTCCAAAGGTGTCATTTGAATCTCTATATGTAATACTTTGAAAATTTAGTCGCATGCTCCTTAAGGGTATACATTGTCAGGATTAACATCACATTGATAAGCATGAAACACTCTTCCCCGCCTCCTTCCTGCCCCCCCCTTTGCTCCCCTAAGAAAGTTCTTTTTAGTTTCAATTTTTGCCTTTTCCTTTTTCTGAACTAATATTGTGGTATCAGTTAATTCATTTCATGAAATGCCACTCATTTTCCCCATGCAGTGAACCATTTTGCTACTGGTTTTCTACATCCCATATCAGGGAATTCTGTAAAACTTAAACACATGGAATTTGAAACTGTTGTTACTGCTACAGATCACATGGGTTATGATAAAGGATCTCTTATCCCATTCAGTGCCATGAACATATATGATGGCAGAAAGAGGGTTCCAGAAATTGGTCCATTTTCTGATTGACTATGAACTACCCCTGCAGCTAGCCTAGAGCTCTACCTTAAGGAAATGACCACTGTCCAATAAGGAACAGAAGTTCTTACTATTCACCTACCTGTCATTCACACTAGAAAAGTGACTATATGTAAGGCTGGCATGGACATAAGGCAACCCACACCCATTGAATACAATTCAGTTTCAGTTGGCCTTTTTATTACAATAAACAGGTATAGGGTTGGCTCCTATGAAAATAGAATCAGAAGGACATGGCCATTTAAACATATCAGGACTAGCTGAGCCAAAGTACTAATGGTCAGCAATGGCCATCATCTGTCCACTATTTCATCAATTAAATAAGATGCTTAAAATTCACAGGCTTAAAAAAATGGTTATTCTATTCAACTCCTTTCAGCAGCAAAATGGTTACATTCCCTCTAAAAAGACTACAAAATGCTATTTTTTTTTTTTTTTCAAAGAAAGACTCCTGGCCCTTGGTGTGCCCTACCTCAAGGTAGGGCTCAAGACACCAATTTTTTTCTTTCCATTGTTCAGCAGTTCAGTTTTTTCTTTTTTATGCAAGCAGATAGCTTAGTCAGATTTGCTGTTTGACCTGAAAGGCACTGACCGCCTTCCTCAATTTTTCCTCCATCTTAAATAGAGAGTAGATAGACATAGCATTTTTTAATTAGTCCTGCATTCCCTGGAGTAAAATATTAAAATGAGCTGAACTTTTTTTTTTTTTTTTGGTTTTTTGATTTTTTTTTTTTGGTTCTTGTTTTTAGTCATCAATGATCTAGAAAATCTTTCTGATTTGTGTGGAGCCAGTTGAGGACACAATGAACCCTCCTGATGGCTCCCTTTAACTTTCAGGAAGATGGAGTGAAGCCAACTCTTTGTGTTATGCCCTTCTTCTAGCAGCACAAAGACTTGCTGCCCTGATTTTGAACTTAGCAACCAATTGTCCAAGGGGGCAATTTATCAGTCACTGGGGGAAAAGACACTTAACCCTTTTTACACAACTCCCCAGGAAGTAATTCCCCACACAAGAATATAAGGGACCTCTAATAGTCTCACCTAGTTGCTTAAAGACAAATTGTTAAGAAAGTTTGTCACAGGGAGAACAAGGGGGGAGGGGGTATTGTGAGGCAGAGAGGGGCAAGAGTGCTTCAGTTCCCAAATGAAAAGAATGTTACATTTGTAGGAATTCTGCCACAGCTCAACTCTGGAAAATGGTGTGTGTTTAGGCTGGCAGAGAGATACATTATGCTTGTGTTTACTGTTTTGTTACCCTGGACAAATGATGTCTTATTTAGTGGTTGAACACTGTGTTAAACATTTGGAGATACTAAGAGGCATAAAGAATGAAAACAAAAGGACATTTAGGTGAAATCAAAACCGTCAACAGAAGCACAATCTACCATCTTGCTGGTCCTTATGAAACATCAGCCAATTGCCAGAGCTGAGTCCAAACACTTACACAATGTTTAGTTATTTTACAATTTAGAACTGTCCTATACTGTTGTGACGTGTTATGATGTTCTATTGCCTTTGTTTTCCTCAAGAACTAATCGCCTTGTTCATTTTTCTTAGGACAAGACCAGTGCTCTAAGCCTGAGCAATGTGGCAGGCGTGTTCTATATACTTGTCGGAGGTCTGGGTCTGGCCATGATGGTGGCTTTGATAGAATTCTGTTACAAATCACGGGCAGAGTCCAAACGCATGAAACTCACAAAGAACACCCAAAACTTTAAGCCTGCTCCTGCCACCAACACTCAGAATTATGCTACATACAGAGAAGGCTACAACGTGTATGGAACAGAAAGTGTTAAGATCTAGGGGTACGGTTAAGGTCTAGTAAACTAATCGGCCTTATGTTTCTGTGTGTCAACCTTTTGTTGTTGTTGTTCTTTCTTGTTTTTACTTTGCTTTGATTTTAGCATTGTCTCTTTGCTACTAGTTTTCTGTAAACAATGATTGTGCCCTCTTGTCAGTGAGCAGTGCTTTTCTAAAATTAAGTTATGGTCTGTGACACAAAAGGGAAAAAAAAGCAATTCTTAAAGCAATACTGTTCAATGCAAATTTATGTGAATAACATGTGTGACCCACATGAATAACATTTAACTGTTCTAGTAGTTATAGCTTTAAAGTAAAACAAGTAAAGTTAATTCTAATGACGAATTTCACTGAGGCCAAAATATCAAAATACCATTTCAATGTTGTCAATTAAATAAGAATATTAAAAATTAATGAGACATTTTATGTTATTTTATCCATACTAATCTTTGAAATTTGGGATGCTTTTGTACTTAGGACATACCTCAAGCGATACTAGCAACAGATCAAATATTCAATAGTTACATGTGCCCCAAGGCTGCCATGTTAGACAGTACAGTTCTAGAGCACGCAGATATTCTGGAACTACGGTTTAAACTAGGAAATAGAAGCCAGACCCTGCCACCTCAGGTAGGGAAATGCTTCCATGAAAGAGTTGTGGTTCTTTTAATTAAACAGTGGAAGCATGAAACAAATTTCTTAATCTTTGAGTCACTTTGTTATCCCTTCCTTGGAACTGATGGTGCTCAGGTAAGTAAGGGTCTAGGTTCCTTGCTGCTGACCAAATCAAAATTAATACTTAGGAAAATCTGACTCCCAATAACTCATCTAAGTTTATAGGCAAGCATGTATTAGAATAATGCCTCCATTCTACAAGTATATAAAAGAAGAAAGTTTGACCACCTTCCGAGTACATTTGCCTAACTGACATGCCTATGGAAAGTGGAAGAGAACAACTAGCAACTTCCTTATTTTAGGTGGCTAACTTTGACCTTGTCAATAAATGTCAATAAGCTCTAATTTCTATTAAGACTTCTACATTTTGACCTTCTTATATGTAAGCCTGCAAATATAAGTTTAGTCAATTTTTAAACATTTTATCCAAATAAATCATTTGCTATGACCATGGAAGCATCATTTTATTTGATGAAGTTGCTGGTTGTCCTGTTGTCCTACAGATTGCAGCCTTTGGCTACTACACACTCAGTACAATTAACTAACCTGTTAACAAATTGTTTTCACTGTATTTGTGAATGTTCAACCCATAAGTTCATCTGTCATTAGCACTATTGGCATGCAATCATTTAATGTTCTCGTGTGCTAGTGCTTTGAGTTGATGATACAGTTCAGTTGGGGGCACATCATTTCCTTTTTTCGTAGGACAGTTTAGGAACAATTTCAATCTAACACAATTACTGCAAATCCCAAGGAGTTGAAGTCCAATTATTTAGTATATCTTAAAAATGTATAGCAGTTTTTCAAGTTCTGTCACATCTATTCCCTCAGTTGTGATTAAATGTAGCAGGCAATATTTTCCCTCGGGTACCTAAAACTCAGTCACAGCAAGTGGCTTGTCCAAGGCAATGAAACTAGATAGTGGCAGGTTCAGGTTTAAAGTGCAGCCCCGCCTCCTCAATCTGTAGTCTGTTAGTCTTCAGGAAACTTGAAGCCTTAGTGAGATTTTTTCAGTTTGAAAAGAGATTGTAAGTTTGTCACAGCTATCCATGAAGGCCATTAGATGGCTGAGCAGTTTAGAGCACTTGCTGCTCTTGCAAAGGGCTAGCATTCAGTTCCCTACATCCATATGGCAGCCCACAGCCATCTGTAGCTCCAGTTTCAGGAGAGCCAATACCCTCTTCTGTCCTCCATGGGCATTGTACACATATGATGCATTTATATTCATGCAGACAAAACACTCATGTACACAAAATAAATACAATTAATACATATTGTTTAAAAGCCACTCCTTGTGCATTCCACTCCATGTAATACGATATGCATTCCTGGTTTCTTGAGAAAGAATCTTTTACAACAGATCAGGGCTCCAAGAATTTATGGCCCTACTTTCCAGTTGCTATAACCTCATAGTCTCTTGTTAAATTCCCAAAATAATGTTTTTCAATCACAAATTACATGGAGATATTATGAGAATGTGGATCCTAATACAGATTCCAGAGAAAAATTTCAGAAGAAGAAAAGGGAAACTGAAAGAGAAAGGAAGGAAAGAATAGAGGAAGAGGGACAGAGAGAGAAAGAGGAAGGAGAAAAGAGAGGAGGAGGGAGAGAGAAGGGAGAGGTAGAACTAGATTATCAGTCCTTTGAGCATGTCATTATAGCCTTAAATTGGAGGCCATAGAACACCATAGTGGATGGAAAAGTCTCAAAACCTAGCTTGCTATAATAGCTTTCTGGCTTTCTTCTAGTCAACTTGAGTATTATTATTATTATTGTAGAGCAAAATTATGGATAATTGAAATAAAAGTCAATTAGACATAGACATCACTACCATCATGGCTACAGCCCAGTT
The DNA here is from genome assembly GCF_004664715.2 of Peromyscus leucopus. Lineage (NCBI taxonomy): Eukaryota > Metazoa > Chordata > Mammalia > Rodentia > Cricetidae > Peromyscus > Peromyscus leucopus. The sequence goes on from NC_051083.1 coordinate 107,799,472, forward strand.
ACCCAGTTTCTTAGCATGTATCTCTGGCATAATAAAGTAGCCTGAGAAGAGTATCTGTTTAAAAAAAAACTTCCCAGCCATTCTTCCCTTGGTGTTAGGAGACTTTGCTCCTCCCCTATTCGCGTTTGATTTCCAAACAAGTCCTACAATATCTCTACATACATTCTGATCTCTTATCTAATTTCTTGTTTTCTGAGTTGGCCTTGGTGGTCATGGTCTATTTGGGGCATGCAGGTGAAAGGGTACCCTGAAGTTTTACTTGTCTTGCTAATTATCAGGGCCTGCCTTATAAGTTTATAGGACCATTAAGTGATCAGGAAGTGTGACTCAGTTTAAGTCACCCAGAAGAATAAGAGCCAATAAAATATGTCTAATAAAAAGGAACCTTAGAAAGGATATGGGGTCTCTACTCATTTTCTATGGGTGGTGGTGGTACCATGATTACTGGTCTCAGGAGAACATATGCCTTAGTTTCAGATTCTGTTTAGCATCCACTTGGAAGGAGAAGTTCTCTCAACAACCTACTACCTCTCTAAGTTACTAATTAGGCATTAGAAGTAAACCCCACCTCCAAGCATTCCCTAGCAAATGACCCCAACTCATTGCTCCAGGGGTTGACTATCTTAAAACTGCTTCTAGAAACCACCCAGTTTCCTTAAGACTAGGGAAAACTAAACCTTGCTTCTTTGGCTTCTTCAGTGATGTTTTTGAAATCCCTCCCATTTTGCAAGAACTCAACAAGCCTGGAATTGGGGAAAATTTCCATTTTTCCTCCTCTGGACCATCCAATAAAATATTAATATTTTTCAAAGTAATCAACTTTCCTTTTATATGTAGATATTCTTTGAGAGGGAGAAAGATTGAGACAGGGGCTTATTCTGTAACCCAGAATGACCTAAAGCTCACAGCAACTCTCCTGTCTGAGTACTGGGAATCATAGAGGTGAGCCATCAGACCCAGCTTGCATTCTTGCTAGAGATTTTTTGTTTTACTACTTAAGGGAATTATGAAAAAAAAGAGAAAAAAAGAAGAACTAATTTTGTGTCAAGTAGAGACAAATTTCTGAATAACTGAGGCAGTGATGTTCTTTTTTCTCAGAGGGTTTTTATCGTAGTCGTGATACTGTTTCCCCTCTTGCTGTTTAAAAGCAGGAAACAGGCACTGAGAGGTCAAGTCACTTTCTTAGAGTTATGAGACCAGGTAAAGATGTACCATTGACAACAAGAGAAAAACAACTCCATATAAGGATATACCATTGACAACAAGAAAGAGAAACTACTCCAGATGAGGATATACCATTGACTATAAGAATGAGAGACAGAAATGACTCCAGATCAGGATATACCATTAACTATAAGAGAGAGAAATGACTCCAGCTAGGGATATGCCATTGACTATAAGAAAGAGAGATAAATGACTCCATATAAGGATATACCATTCAATGAGAGAGAGAGAGAGAGAGAGAGAGAGAGAGAGAGAGAGAGAGAGAAATTACTCTAGATAAGGATATATCATTGTCTATAAAAAAGGAGAGAGAGAAATAACTCCATTGACAATAAGAAAGAGAAAGAGAACTGACTCGGGACTTGGGGGTACAAAAGAAAACCTTTTCCTACTTCCATGTTAATCTTTTGGCTCTTTGCACACATCTTTAACATTCTCACATGTGTTTATTCCAGGACCAGTGTTAGATAATGATGTTATTCATTCAACCTAAATTAAGGATTCACTCAAGAGAAAAATGAGTGTTCCATTAGTGTACAGGGAAAGGTGGTTGAGAAGGGCTATGAGCCTGAACATGAGGTAAAAAAGTGATCCTGAGTTTATAGAGTCAGGGCCAATGTATACCCTACATCTAGTCAAGGCTATGAAAATGAGGGTATTACCAGCATCCTCTCAATCAGGCTGCTAATTTCAAGGCAAAGCACCCATAGTTGCCAAGCTGCTTCATGGGTATCACTGCTGTTGCCTGTTTTCTAGAATGTGCTATCCCTTTAAACTCCTTGTGTTACTTTCAGACTTTAAACACTAAGGTTGAAGGTATTAAGAGAAAAGAGCAGTCCCCAATCAAGGAACAAATAAGAAATTTTCTGCTCATACTCAAAATGGATTTGAATTCAGTAAGCCGTAAAATTGTGTGCCCTCTGTCCTAGGAAAACAATCCTTGTCACATCTGCAATAAGAATATGCTCTGCAATGTGTTTGTCCTGACTGCCTCTATTTAAATGTCACTAAAACTTTATAATATACCTACACCCTGAGTGATTAAAGTCTCGAGTTAGACTTCCTGCATGTTAGTACAATCCACGCATATGATAGAAAACCACCCTAATTTAATCTGTTCCAAAGCATCTGCATCAGTTGAAAATATTAACCAGACCTGTTGCCTACATCCAATCAAACTGGGGGTGGAGGATGGCTCCCATAATGCCAATTTAAGAAAACAGTCACTTTGTTTGTCCAAAGTCAAGTGAGCCATTAATAAATGTCTTGGTTCCCAGTGAAAGTCCCTTCACACTGTAATGTCCCCTTGCCTTCGCAGATCCCTTCCCACTGGAAGCATGTAATGAGAGGAAATCGCTGAAAATGTGGCTGCTTCAAGGATCCTGAGCCAGATTTCACTCTCCTTGGTGTCGGGCATGACACGAATATTGCTGATGGTGCCATGACCTTTCAATAGGAAAAACTGATTTTTCTTTTCCTTCAGTGCCTTATGGAACACTCTGAGACTCGGGACAATGCAAACCATCATTGAAATCGTTTTTGCTTTGCTTGAAAAAAATTAAAATAAAACCAACAAAAAAGTGGACATGCAAGATTCCAGTATGCGGAAAAAAAAAAATCTTATTAAAAACATCAGTTCAACAAAAGCCATTCTTTGATACCACTGCACAATATACAAAACCATGTTCTTTAATACACACACACACACACACACACACATATACATGCATACATGCACGTATACACACACACACACACACACACACACACACACACACACAAATTTAATTCAAATTCAGCAAATAGACCCATCTTAGCTAAAAGAAGTAATTCCTCCTGATTAAAAAAAACAAAATCTGTCTCCCAGTGTTTGGGCAGACAGACAGGCATTTCTTCTAGGATCTGCTGATCAGATGTTTTTGGTATTTCCTGTTGGTGGTGATGTTCTGTGCACCCTATTTCCTTTCGATGTCGCTGAAATGTGTATATCTTTAGAATGTAAATGTGACACTTAAGACAATTCAAATGCTTTGGGAAAGAGACGGAATGGTGACAGTGTTCTTGCAATGGTTTTGTGGGAAAAAAAAAATGTTTGGAGAACTTCCCATAGTGGAAGTGAAGGGATTAATAGAGCTTTCGAAGTTGACTTCTGTGTGTAGCAAGGGGTGGAGCACTATTAGGCATACCTCTCGGTGCTTTCCTAAAATGGATCCCGGAGCTTTCGAAGAATCCTGGAATTACAGCTCACAGATCTGTTTTTCTTGATTCAGTGTGCATTTTAAGTTGATATAGCCGAGTAGTAAGCATTGAGGTGAGGGAAATGCTGCCTATTCTCCCAGTTGTGTTTGGAATATCTTTCTCAGAAACAACACTGTGTTTAGCTCTGCTTTCTCTGCTAAGTATGCCTTTCAAGTGTACAACACGGAGACAGGACCGTGTTACAAGGCAGGCCAGTGGGTCCAGACCACAGTTCTCAATCTGACTTTACTCTTGCTAGGTCTGTTTTACCAGCTGTTGCCTGTTACCGCCTGCCTGTGGCTCTCCGTCAGACTGCATGTGTCCTTTTCTAGTTTGCAAAGACTAAGATGCGTTCCCAAACCTATTGCTAACCTGAGGGACCTCAGCATCAATCCCAGGTCCTTGCTTGGAGCAGTTTCTCTACTGACTCACCGAAGATCGCTCCACTGCTCCGTGGGCTATCAAGTAACTAATTGCATACCTGCTGTTGGCATCATCAGAACAGTCAGAGGAAATAGTCTCCGCTCACTAATTACCTCCTATATAACGACGTATGCTTTATGTAGTTCAGTAGTTTGCTCTCATCAGTAACGTACATTGGAAAGTTTCCAGACTGTACAAATTAGGAGCCCACCTTCATTTCCCAAGTGTGACCCTTAGATGCTTAGTTGACTCGCTGCATATTTGCTCTCGTCTTTAGAAAAGAAAAGAAGAGGTCTCGTTCCAATGAAACATTTCCAGAAAGGTGTAATATAAACTTTCATTCCAGAAAGTGTGTCATAAGCAAATAACTTACATGTCAGATTTTAAATGGTATTGAACACAAAAGAAAGCTGTTGTGTTTTGTTTTGTTTTGTTTTCATGAAACTGTGATTTTTCAACTTATGAATGCTATAATGTCCCAGTGCGGGAAGCTAACGCTGTGTGAATATGAAGTTGTATAAAACAAACCAAGCAACCTATACACAAATGTTTTCATAGGCACTGTATAAAGAGAAATGTATGTTTATTGACTCAAATCAGTTTTTCAGAGAGGAAACTTTACTGAGATTAAGAAGCGGGTAAATTGGTTTGTTATTTAAAAAAAAAAAACTTGCATGTTTAAAAAAAATGTTGATTGCTTCAAATTTCTGCTATTAACTTCAAGCTATGGGATTTTGGCGGTAGTCACTTGAGGATTTTTTTTTCCAATTCTTTTCTTTTTGTTGTTAAAGCTGTACTTCAGTGAACAGAAAAATTGCCAAGCAAACTAATGGCCGTAAAAGTGTAAATTGCATGTGTGGGCATAATTACCAAACCTCATTGCCATGAGGTATTGTACAAAGTTTTAATACATTTTGTAAATAAAATTGTAAAGAAAGAGTTCTGTCTCTGCACATTGACTAGCTGTTTCGAATTTACGTGGTGTGGGTGCCAAGACGTTATTATTCACTAATTAGCTTCTCACCTGAAGCCCTGCCAGCTCTCACAGGCTCCTTACTGCGAAAAGGTTGCATCTCTCCCCATCCCAACTGCAAATCAGTCAAACCTCAGTCAGGCTCCAGACCCCTCAGCCAAACTGAGCCTCACTCCCACATTTTACATTAGCTTACCTTGAAGGTCTTCCACGCTCCTTCTTTGCCTCCAACATGTGTTAGGAGTCTTTCCCTCCTCCACTGGAAAACCTTTATTCAATCAAGAGTCACCAATTTAGTATAGGTAAAGAAAGAATGCAGTGGACTATACTGGTCTTAGATTTCTGAGGGAGAAATGAAAAGCTAATCATCAAGCCTGATTTGTAGTTTCTGAACATGGGAATACAACTTTATCTGACAAATGAAGCAAGTTAAATATAGACCAGTTCTACAGTATGGTCACCCCAGAAAACAGGGAATGATAGTGAAAGGAAAAGAGAAGGGATATTTTTTAGAAGAGAAGAAAGTGCAAGAGAGGTGTTAAAGAGATAAAGGTAGAGAGAATTAGAGAACTAAGACTCAAAAAATGCTGGCACCAATCTATGAGTATAGCATAACTGGTGCTAGCTCAATAGTCATCAAAGAGATTTCATGCAGCAAATGGTGGAAACATATGCAGAGATCCACAGTCAGACATTAGGCTGAGCTCAGGGAATTTACTGAAGAGAGGGAGAAAGGATTGTAGGAGCCAGAGGGATCAAGAATACCACAAGAAAACCCATAGAATCAACTAACCTTGCCCTATAGGGGCTCACAAAGACTGAACCAACAACCAGGGAGCCTTCATGGGACTGACCTAGGTTATGTAGCTAGATCTTCTTGTGGGACTCCTAACAGCAGGAGCAGGGGCTGTCTCTGACTCTGTTGCTGGCTTTTGGGAACCTATTCCTCATACTGGGATGCCTTGCCCATCCTTAATGCAAGGGGTGAGGGGTGCTTAGTCTTACTGCAACTTGATATGCCATGTTTTATCAATATCTGTGGGAGGCTTGTCCTTTTCTGAATAGAAATGGAAGCAGAGTGGATGAAGGGCTGGGAGGCAGAGGGGAGGTGAAGGAGTCGGACTGAGAGGAGAGAAGGGAAGGAGGTAGGGGAAACTGCGTTCTGGATGTAAGATAGATAGATAGATAGATAGATAGATAGATAGATAGATAGATAGATAGATAGATAAATAGATGCATGGATGGATACTGGTCTAATCATACTGTGGACAACTTGGCCTATAGGCTCCAGAATAATTACTATTGTCTTCCTTTTTCTCTGAAATGCTGATTAGCTGTTACATGACTAATACTTTTTTTAAAAAGGTTTACTTATTTTTATTTTATGTGTAAGAGTTTTTTGCCTGCATATGTTCACCATGTACATGCCTGGCACCCTCAGAGATCAGAAGTTGGATCTCTTCAAATTTCATTTATAAACAACTGTGATCCACCAGGTGGGTGGTGGTGACTGAACCTGGGTCCTCTGAAAAAGCACCACGTGTTCTTAACAACTTGAACCATCTCTCCAGCACCCTTACACTTTATAATACCCCCTCAACTGTTTTCTCTTTCTTTTCCTTAATTAAGACGCATGTAACCTTCATGCCAGTAGAAAATTGATTATTTGGGGAGCATATTTAGTGATAAGAGTAGAATGGTGGTCACCTTGGGGGCTGATGAAATCAGATCAAGTATTATTAAATGATGGCCCCAATTCCTTTAAAATAATAGATTTCTATTTTAAGGAGATTTCTAATTACTTTCCTCAAAGGAGAAGCTAATTTCAGATGTTATGGCAGATAAAAATGAAGCACTATATTGGTTTAGGTGGACTCTGGGATGGAGAAAGGAGGAAGCAAAAAACATCACTTTTAGTGTTTCTCAAAGTGGACTCTACATTGCTATGTATTATGCTTACACTTACTATCCATGTCTGCCAAAAGATACTGAGTTTCAAGTGACTCTTTTCTCCTCTGCACAAAAGTAAAATGACTCTTGAGCTCTGCTTCGGTTTTCATGCCTTATTAAGACTCATATCTACAAACAGGAGAGATGGCTCAGTGGTTAAGAGCACTATTGTTCTTCCAGAAGACCTAGGTTCAATCCCCAGTACCCATGTGGTATTTATAACCCTATGTAACTCCAGTCCCAAGGGAACCAGTGCCCTCTTCTGATCACTACAGGCACCAGGCATGAATGCGGTACACAGACAAAAACACTCATACACATAAGATTAAAAAAAAAAGTTTAAAAAAAATGATTCATATCCAATCATGCACTGCCAATAGAGTAATCTTCAAACAGGAAAAGCAAATGTATTTAAAGAAATTCTTTGTGAAATCATGGGCAAAGGGTATTGTAAACTGTCTGTCAGCCATTAGACGGGGAAAGAGTTGTCTATGACCCAAAGAGATGGACATCGAGAACAAACTAAGAAGCAAGAATCAAAATCATCATTCTCCTGAACTCAGATTCAATCAAAAGGTGCACTAGTGTGCTATTCCACAAGAATTATAACCCAGGTACAGCACAAATACCAACAAAATCTATTACTAGTAGAACTTACTCTCAAAACTCTTCCGAGTTATTCCTCTGTCCTGTCCTTGCCCTGTTGGACTGAGTCTCTTGGGAAGCAGTTTAGTAACATATCATTCAGCTGACATGAAGCTCAGCACTCATCTACCTGTACAAAATGACAGGAAGACAGAGTTCCTCCAGCTGCTATCTCATGAATTTAAGCCATAGAAAAACATGTATTTCACCTCTTTCATTCTAGCCAGAAGAAAGGATTCAATTGGGTCAGAATGGTGGGTGGCAATAAATATTGGTTAAACCTGCCTCAAGATCTAAAAGTGCAAGGAGACACTCTGCCTATCTAAGAGTGCCATCACGGGCAAGTCATTTGCCCTCAGAGAAGGGAGCAGTCACTTAGAATTCTCCAAAGGTGTGTCTACAAGTGTCTTGTCAGGAGAGGACAGAGGGAGGCATTAAAGGATCAGTCAGTGTGTCAAACCCAATACCCCATCCTAAGCATCCTCTACACTAGAGGATTCAAAGGCTTATTTAAATAAGGCGAGACTTCCAAGCTTTCTCATAGCCATTGTTATTGCAATCAAAGTCATCATTGGGGTGATGAGAAGAAAACCCTTGATTCTGGCCCTTGAAACTTCTGCAGTCTTGGTGAAAAAGTAGATGGTGATCAAAAATAATCTGCATCCATTCCTGTCCAATTCTCTGCTCATAGAAAATGCCATAAGGAATTCAGAATGAAGACCTCTCCTTTACCCCTTTTCTTGTGCTTGCTCTTCCTAAGACAGTGGGAGAGTGGGGGGAGGGGGTATAAGTAAATAGCCCTTTGCTCCTGGAAAGCTATCAGTCTTAGCAACTGCGGAGTCAGACCAAGCAACTGTAAGCATCTAGTTGCTGGGAACCTCAGGAAGGCCTGCCCACCCGCTAAGCAGAAGGGTTTTGCCTATTTATTGAGCGTGTTGCTTCAGCCACAGAAGGGTAAAAGAACCTGTAATGACAGCCTAAAAAAATAATCCTCTCCCCATGTCAGCAGCTTTGACAAAATTACCCCCGCAGAGGCTTCATTGAGCTTCAGTCCTATAGCCAAACTGTTGATTTACAATTTTCTTAATAAATATTCATTAAACCTGAACAAGTCAGTTAAACTCCAGTGGCAGCTCACAGAAAGCTTACATGTAGGCAGCATTGCAATCTTCTCCCTTGACCATGCAAGAATTTCCCTGAGCAGCCTCAAACCCTCTCCAAACCCAGTCTAGCCCGCCAGGATTTACATTTTCCCACACTTACAGTATAACCAATAAACTATAATCTGTACTGAACAACAAGAAATGGCAAACTTTGATCTCTAAGTTAAATCCAGGTCACTGTTTTACTGACACACACATATTTGTCTATGTGTTACCTATGACTGCTTTTCTCCTTGTACAAGACAGAGTTAACTACTACATGCAACACTACTGCTCCAAAGTCTAAAATACTTACTAACCTGTGTATTATAGAAGAAACTTCCCAATCCCTACTTGTCTTGTTTGATAACTGTTATCTTATTTGACATCTTTCCAGAATTTAGTGCTTAGTAACTGGGTGTGGTGACACAGTTATACCACTTGGAAGCTGTGGTGTAAGACCTCAAGTTTAAGGTCAGCCTAGAATTCTTGGTGAGACCTTTTCTCGAAAAAGGGGGAAAAGGCATCTGTAAGTGATGTCTTTTAAGATATTTTCTATTAAGCATCAACCTGCTGGCTAATAATCTAGATGCTTCTAATCCTTCTCATCTATTATTATACTAATGCAGTAAGAGGTGAAGTTGGGATTCAACATAGTGTGTATCCAACCAAAAAAATCCAGACTTTGGTGTTTATTAATCTTTCCTATCTCCTCACTTATAGGACAGTGCTCTTTCCTGCTTTTTCTACCTGGCTGCTAATAATTGCTCCTCAGTCTACTATCTCTTTTTTGTTTTATTTATTATTATTTCATTTTGTATATGTTCATGTACATGTGTGTATGGTGTTCACACATATGTGCACATATAGGGCAGCCAGAGGTTGATGCCAGGTATCTTCCTCAAATGCTTTCCATACCAAGGCAGAGCTGCTCACTTGAATCCAGGGCTCACTGACTCACCTAGCCAACTTGACCCAGAGATCCCCTGTTTCTGCACACTGAGTGCTGAGATTGTAATGGGTTGCCATGCCTGGCATTTACATGACCTATTGATGTAAAAACCAAACTGAGTCCCTCACTTTTGCAAAACAAGCACTTTATACACCAAGCCATCTACCCAGCTCTGGTCTCCCAGCTCTAAATGTCAGTGTCCTTGTGACTTCACTACAGTTCTTTCTTCCTGCTCGCTACCCTCTTTCTATTTCCATCAATCTTAGGATGCCTCACAAATCTTCATTTCTATCTTGTCTCTCCTGAGCTTCAGTCCCACTCTATACAAACGGCCAAAACCCCACTTAAATTATCCCACGAATTTATCCAACTTGATAGCTCCAGCGCAGAAACCATTGTCTGTTCTTATCCTCACCCTGCTATGAATGGAGGTCCTAATGAGTGTATATCTTGACTGAGGTCTTGTTAATGGGGGCTTACATACAAGAAAAAAAAATCTATGGAACTTTAAACTTGTTAGATGTGACAATCTGAAACAATCTTTTACTCAAAAGCAGAACCCACGTGACAATAACAACAAAAACAAAATGGGTCAATTTAATACCAACTTGAATAGGTAGAAGATGGAGTGAAAAGTAAGCATGATTTTTGAATCTTTTGACTTTTAGATTCACAATATGGCTGGTTGTTAACATTGATTATCAGCTTGCCAGGATCTGGGATCACCTAGGAGACAGTCCTCTAGGTATACTTGTAAAGGATTACCTAGGTTAGGTTAAGTGAGATGGGAGCTGAGCATAAAGTATTCATCACTCTCCACTTCCTGACTACAGACATGACGTGAGCAGCTACCTCAGATTTCTACCACCATGACTTCCCCCACCATGAGGGATGTACCTTCCAACTGTGAGAAGGAAAATAAAACTTCTCTCTTTAAGTTAATTTCTTCAGGGATTTTGTCAGAGCAGGAAGTAGCTAATACAATATTGTTTACATTCATACAGACAAAAATCTAAGTAAGGTTATCACTAAGGAGTGATATGCAAGCCCAAAGACAGCTAAACAAGGACCCCAAACTATACTAACAAGGCCTCCAAACCATTGATGTAAACATAGTAATCATAAATATTGTTCCTTTTTCAGGGAGATATTAGATTGAAACTGAATAGAATCACAAAACAATAAATAAAAGCTAAGGAGGGTTACTTACATGCATTCATTTTATAGGAAGCTTAGGTATGTATACTTGTTATATATGTTCAGAGTAATTTTACACAACACTTTCTTGACTATTTTTTCTTAAGCTTTGCTATTTGTGTCCTATCCAACATTCATGTGTTGATCCATAACCTCCAGTATAACTGGATTTGGAGATTTCACTTTACGAAGTAAAGTTGGATGAGGTCATAATGGTGAAGTCTTTTTTTTTTAAATCCTTCTCTCATATAATACATCCCAACCACAGTTTCGCCTCCCTCCTTTTCTCCCAGTACCTTCCCCCTCCATCTAATCCACTCCTCCATTTCCCTTCAGAAAAGAGCAGGCCTACCAGGAATATCAACTGAACATGGCATAACAAGATACAATTAAGACTGGCACAAATCCTCAAATCAAGGCTGGACGAGGAAACCAGGAGAAAGAAAGGGGTCCCAAGAGCAGGCAAAAGAGTCAGAGACAGACCTTTAGGTATTAATCTGATAGCATTGATGTGTCTGTATGCATGAAAGGAAGAAAGACCATGAAAGCACACTGTGCAAAGGTGACCATATACAGGCCAAGAAAAGAGGCCTCACCATAGCTGAACCATGCTTGCAACCAGCTCCAATACAATGAGAAAATATATTTTTGTTGTATAAGCCCTGAGTCTCTAGTATTTGATGGCATCCCAAGATTTGCTGTGAGTTTTTTTTTCTGCTTTCTTGTTTCACCTGTTGTAGCTAATTTTGGCTGTCAACTTTCCTGCATTTGGAATCAACTAAAACCTGAGGTGCTGGACTCTCCTGTGTTGTATTTTCTTAATCGGATTATTTGAAGTAGGAAGACTCACCCTAAATCTGGGCCACACCTTCTGGTTGGTGACCCAGATAAAAGGACATAGAAGAAGGAAACTGCCTTTTTTCTGTTTGTCCTCACTCCTGCTGTAAAGTTTGTCTTCCTTATTTCTGTGGTCAGTATCAAATTCGATTTCATGGGGATTCCAATGTAGACTGAAGGCTAGCAGCTCTCTACGGGTCCTCCAGGACTTCAGCAGCAGATTGGTACTGCTGAGAAATCCAGCCTTGTAGATTTAACAACTACCAGGTTCTTGGCCTTCCCTTGTGAGACTGCACCATTGCTGGAGTACTCGAGATATACCTTATAAGCCAGGCTAATATTTCCCATACATATTGAACTATATAGCTGTCATTCCATTCCCCCCTCTTTTATACCTAAGCCACACTCCAAGACTGGCATGGCGTCATTTCCTGTGGGCAGCGTTTCCTGAACATCTATCCTCTTTGCACTAGGTTAGAGAACCTCTCTTTCTGCTCTCATTGTAGTAGTGCTTAATTCTGTTCATAGTACAAGCTGTGGCATATCTCTTGGCACTAGTCACTGTCACCACTCTATGAGCACCCTCCCTAAATGATGGCCCATGCTACTATATTGTACCTCAATTACAAACTGATTCATAGAACACTCAAATTTGAAAACTCAACCTCATTTGGAGGGCTCATGTCCATGACCATGGGTAAGAAATATAAATTCTATTATAAACAAATAAATTAAGTTCTTACAGTGTGGTACTAGGCTCAGTCCATGGAGACGACATAGTTATACATACTTCATAATCCCCTTATAGAAAGGAATTGCCATTTAGGCATAAGGAGTGTAGTAGTTGAGAGACTCTATTGACACCTTTATAATCTGCATCAGCTTTTGAATCCAGGCCACATTTCATGAGTCAGCTCACTAACAAAAATTGCAGTGATCAAAGTCACATGCTCTGAGATGGTTTGGAGGTGGGCTAATCCCAGCTAATGACTTAGCAAAGCACTAGTGCAAGATCTTGAGGCTCTCCATTCAATGTGAGACTTTTCTAAAGAGCAACCTCTGCTTCAGTTAGCAGAGACTTTGCCAGGTCTATATCAAACTCCTATAACTTCCCTTTTCTATGTATTCACATTTTGTCCCTAATTCTCCTTTTGCTCTCCTTATACCTTTCCTCAGACTGTGACAGTTGGTATGGGAAGCAACTCAAGAAAGTAGACGATAAGATGGGGCTTGAAGACTTGATTAACTGCATACAGCTGGGAATGATGACCCCATTCCTGGTGGAAGACTGTGTATGCATAGGCAATCCCTGGCACTTGACAATAGCCGAAATGTTAAGACTTTAACTTGTCATGTTTCAGATAAAATATCCCAGTAGGGATAGGGACTATATTCTGGTAAAATGATTCAAGTATATAAATATGTATGAAAGACATTATAAATATAAAGAAAATGGAATTTAATGTTGGTAATGTTATGCAGTTACACTGATGCCATACAGAAAATTAAAGGTAGAATACAAATATCAATTTAAAACCAAGTATAAAACACAAAAGTCTCTTTAGTAGTTAACAAAGAAGCCTGCATTTAATGCAATGGATGATTATAAAAAGATGAAGCACAAATACAATACTTGATTGTTAGAGTGAATGAACTTCAATGCCCAACTGAAGTAGGTAAATTATGCAAAAGTTGAGGTCCTACTAGAGAAAGATGAAAATAAGAAACTACAGGATCCTGGGATGCATGATGATGACATATAAAAATGCTCCCCAAAATTCTGACTCCTTAGACTTCTATAAAATTTCTGAACCTATAAAAGTAGTGGCCCATACTTCCTCCAGTACTTCCTCTGTAGAAGGAGATATAACAAAGACCCTTCTTCCACAAAGCAACATGCCTATAACCATCATAAACCCTTCCAAAAATGAGCATTAAAATCCCCACAGGACTAGATGGTCTTACAGGAATATTCTGGCAGGAGTCAGGGCAGTACCTGTGGGACAAGGTTATGAAGGTATTTGTGCAAGGTGAGCTTTATCATGAGACTATGTTAGAGGTTAGAGGGAGTCTGGTGGTTTGTAAGTACTTTCTTTGGACACAATGCTTACTTCATTATAGCCCTTCAAAGGCCAGTGTAACTGAAGGCTAGGATGGCTAGGAAAGTCAGTGGCCCACACTAAGTGGTATTGAAATTACTGCAGTGCTGTGGAAAATGGAAGAGAAAGTGATTAAAAGGCTGAGGGAAGCATGTATTCTGGAGCTAACATATTATTAAATCTAGAAGATCCACTAGAGGATTATGTTGCATAAGAGGACCCAGAGACCCTCCCCTCACCTAGAACATCAGGAGCACTGAGGAACATGTCATTAGAATCACTACCATATTCAGTAGTGGTTCTCCTCTACAAGCCAAAGTTGATGAAAGAAATGGCTCTTTAGTCTGTTATTAGATGGCAATGATTCCCAACCCTCCCCACCACTAACAATAGATACAAGTGATAACACTTCACAACAGGAAGTCAGGGATTATAGTTATTTTTTTAAAGAATAAAAAGGTGCAATTCGAGTGTTCATCAAGTGGGCCTGATCTGTGGAGAATTAGAGATACTTAGTAGTGCCTTAGAGCCAAAACAGGTAGGCTAAAAGCATATTGCTAGAGATACTGCTCCAGCCCAAGCAGAGACAAAACTAAGTGGGTCCCAAATGAAGAAAAGGCTAAGCAGCAGACTCCAACCACGCTAAAAAAAATAGCCCTAGTTCACTGCTTCACCAAACTGTACTCAGGTCTGGTTTTTGTTGCCCTGCATAGAACAAATAGACATGTGTTCCTATCTTCACAGGAAAAGTCACATAACACAATGTGTGAAAGTCAGATGGCCCACTGGGTAACCCCATGATGCTACTTCTCTAAAATGGGATTAGGCATATATATCAAGCCCACTCAAAAAAAAAAAAAAAAAAAAAAAAACTTTGGTCACCAGAGACTCTGATATTTCAGGAATAAGAGCATAGGTCAAAAAACCCACCACACTGTAATGGCTAATCTCAACTGGCACCTTGATGGAATTGAGAATTGCCTAGGAGAGGAGACACTCGGCATGTCTGTGAGGGATTATCTAGTTAAGTTAACTGAGGTGGGAAGACTCACCCAGTGCAATTGGCACCATTCCTCAGGCTAAGGTCTGAGACTGAGTAAAAAGGAGTAGGCATGCTGAGTACTGGCATTCACTGCTCACTTGCTCCCTGCTTCCTAACTTTGCCTCAAGCTCTCGCTCCTAGGACTTCCTTATCATGGTGGACTGCAACTTGAACTGTACGTCAAAATCAGCTCGGCCTCTCATAAGTTATTTTGTCAGGATATTTTATCTCAGCAACAGTAAAACTAAGACGCCTGCCAATGTTAAGGTGAGAATGAGAATGACTGTAGCTTAGAATGGAGTAATAGAAGAGGGGTGAATAAATACTAGCTATAGCTCAGCTGAGGTCTGTTTGGTAGGCAAGGCTTTAGCCAAGAGCCCTAGAATTCTCCCTGAATAAAGAAGTTAAGGGTTAGGACATAAGGCATGGACTATGGTAGATCTAGAACATGTCACTTAGATCTCTCTTCCAAAAGGACCTTTTCTCTGAGTTAAGGAAAGTTAATGATCTTACATCCATCTTTAAAGTTGGCTCTTAAGTCAAAGTCCCATTCTAGAAACAGTTCCTAGCCAGTGTCTAGAATGAGTAAATGTCAAGCTATGTCTGTTTTGTGTGGGAATTTTCCAGTAAGAATCTACTCCAGAATTCCTTATTTAACTGGAGGAAATGGTTCAAGTCTATATCAAGTCTGAGGTCTCTCCCTGATCAATCTTCATTCTTTCTCAGTCATGGTATCAACCCCCAATTAATAAATCAATCTCATTGGGTGCATCCTCTAATAGTTCATCCTTTCTGATATAGTCTCAAATCGTGTGTGTGTGTGTGTGTGTGTGTGTGTGTGTGTGTTGTGTATACACATGCTATGACACACATATAAAGGTCAAAAAGCAACCTTGGGTATTAGCCTCTACTTTCCACTTTGCTTGACACAAATTCTCTTGCTTTTTGCTGCGAGGTGGAGTGTCTAGGGATGCTCTCGTATCTGCCTCACATCTTGCTGTAGGAGCACTGGGATTACAGACATATCCTACCTCTTCTGCTTTATGTGGATTCTGGGGACTTGAACTCAACTGATCAGATTTGCACAGTAAGTGTTCTACCAAATAAGCCATTTTCCCAGTCCCTGAAGTACTTGCTTTTAAAATAAAGTTCTTCAAAATCATGGGGGCACATGTCTGCAATATCAGTACTCAGGAGACTAAGCAGGAGGAATCACAAGTTTAAAGCTAGCCTGGGCTATGTGGTGACTTCAAGGCCAGCCTGACCCACATAGTGAGAACCTCTCTCAACAATTTAAATTAACTAATTAAAACAGACTGATTTCCCACTAGGCAGCTTGAGAAAGAACCTTGACAGCCCCCTCTTCTCTACCTGTTGGCATGTCTCTTGGTAATAGGTTAGCACACACCTCTGTACACTAACCTACCAGAGGATGTGCCATCTTGAATGGGTTTCTGAGGAGCTCTCCAAAAGAATTGGTGGTCAGAGGTTGGACAGCCAGAAACATGAGTTATGAGGTTAGGAGGATCAGATGTGTAGGTGTGAAAGACAAAAACGATTAGGCTAAGACCAGGGCACTTATGTGGGAGCACTCAACAGGTTTAAAGTCTTGGTGAAAGATGTAACCTTTGGTGTAGAGATCATTCTTAGGTCACTAGGCCTCTAATCTTCCTGGCACAACCCCACTGAGAAAAAAGCTCCTTTGCTCATCTTTCTGGGACAGTGTGATGATATATTGTGTCCCTTAGTATATTGTGTACCCTAATAAAATTTATCTGAGGGTCAGAGAACAGAACAGCCACAATATTAAACATAGAGGTTAGGCAGTGGTAGCACATGCCTTTAATCCGAGCATTCTGGAGGCAGAGATCCATCTGGATCTCTATTAATTCAAGGCCACACTGGAAACAGAACCAGATGTGGTGGCACATACCTTTAATCCCAGCACTTGAGATCTCATGTCTTTGCTTGGGAAGGACACATGCCTTTAAGCCTTTAATCCAGGAAGTGATATGGCAGGACACAGAAAGGTATATAAGGTGTGAGGACCAGGAACTAGAGGCTTTTTAAGCTCTTAGGCTTTTAGCAGCAGTTCAGCTGAGATCCATTTGGATGAGGACTTAGAGGCTTCCAGTCTGAGGAAACAGGAGTGGTTGAGAAGTTGGCAAGGTGAGGTTGGCTGTGACTTGTTCTGTTTCTCTGATATTTCAGTTTTTACCCCAATATCTAGCTCTGGTTTTTTATTAATAAGACAATTTAGAAATTCATGTTACAGGACAGGTAGCCAAGCCGGATCCATTGGGATACGCCAGGACCAATGTTAACTCTAGTAGCAGTTCCTAAAGCATACTACCTTCACTTCTGGGCATTTTTCTGGTGTCCAGGGGAAGTGTGTACAACTGGGATTGCTGGCAGACCATGGTGCCTTTCACCTGGCTCACAACCTGGCACAATTTCCATGCTGATTCCATCTCAGTAGACTTTTACAGTGCTATGAACCTAGTCTCCAGAAATTCCCTCTAACCCTCCTTCGGTCTTGCTCCAGGTACATGGTTATTTTGTCGCTGTCATGGTGAGTCATTCTTGTAGTCTCAGCAGCCAGAATCTTGATCTTGTTATCTTGGGAGCGTGAGAAAACTTCCAAGCCTATGATTCCACACTGCACAGAAACCAAGGGCAGTGTGGAATGCTAAACTCCTCTCTCTCTTGTGGTGGTATTCTAATTGTACTGAAATGTGATTTTGATTGTATGTTAATAAATAAAGTTGCCCGGGGGTCAGAGCTATTAGAGCCATAGCAAGAGTGTGGCGGTGGTGGCACATGCCTTTAATCCCATAGATCTCTGTGTGTTCAGGGATACAGCCAGCATTGGAGACATATGCCTTTAAGACCTAGGGGGCTGTACATTCAGACAGTGACGAGGCAGTCACGTGTTTGGGTTTACAACCAAGGAGAAGGCAGAATGACTGGAAAATCGACTTACAGACAGGAAATAGGTCTCTTTTGGGAAGCTGGGACACCGCAGGAGGAAGGGTGAGATTTTAGCTCTGAGCTCTGACCTCTCGGCTTTCTCTTTTACATTGTTTCTGTGTTTCTTATTTAATAAGACTGTTGGATACATCTACTCTCTCTCTCTCTCTCTCTCTCTCTCTCTCTCTCTCTCTCTCTCTCTCTCTCTCTCTCTCTCTCTCTCTTTCTCTCTCTCTGAAAAACCGTTCTTGTTCACCAAGCTGGTTTTTGTAGCTCTCATTCCCCTTTCCTTCTGGAACACTAATTAGAAAAAAAAGTTCTTTATTCTAGAACTTTAGTCCCCCCAAAAAACGAGCACTTGATATATCTCTGACCATATCTCCTATCTCCTATCTCTTTTCTTCTCTATACTCCTCTGACCATCTAGAAGAGCCATAGCAGAAGCCTTTCTAATCCCTCTACCCCTGCTTTTCAGAGCAAAGGGCCCTTAGGTTAAACTCCATGATTAGCTTAGGCCAGGTCTTCTTTATAAGATAAAGAACAGGATAAAGGAATTTAGAAAATCCCTTTCCGTCTTAATAAAGTCAGCCTTTCAGACTTATTTTCTTGCTTTGAACTTGAAAATCCTATTTTGGAAACCAGAAATGCAATACTATTTTTTTTCTCTTCAACTTCTTGCTAAAGTCCTGTAAATCCTAATTCTGCTCTCCTCCCCACAACCCATGGGCAGACAGATACCTTGAATCCACTAAAAAGAAGGTCATATATCTAGAAAGGCAAAAGACGAAAGCACATTAATACAGCTTAGGAAGAAAAATGATTATGTCTATTACAGAACATCCCTTCATCTAAACTTGGCAAGTCCTGGACCCTGTTTCTTTTAATGTCCTGTAAGGGAGAGATTTGATTTGATGATAAGTCACCCATGCCTTCATTTAAGTCAACTTACAAATTTAATCAACTCAAGCCTATAATACTCTTCCAAAGAAAGAAACCGAGGCACAGAGAAGTGAAGAAAGTTTCTAAGAGCAACTCCTAAGTGGCAAGGCACTTTAGTCCAGCCATCTTGCTGAGCTCATATTACAAATGAGAGGGATTTGTGTCTAACAGCACGTCTCTGAGCCTGTTAACACCCTCATTTCAGGGCCAGCAGCACCAACAGCATCCCTCTCAACGTTTTTGAACATTCTTTCCTAAACTATAACATTGACAGAGATTTTAGTGAAAAGCAAGGGTCTTCAGAAGTATCTGAAAAAATAAAGGCAACTCATGGGCTTTCTCCTGCTCAAAACTCCTGGTTTCTACCCAGCCTCCCATATTAGGGACCATAACTTAATGCTGAACATTTCATTGTACAAATATAATATTCCAAAACTACATCAGGGAAGCAATTTGAAAATCTTTCTTTAATTTTTTTGAGATGTCTCTTGAAGTACAAGTTGACCTCGAACTCCTGATCCTCCTGTCTTTATCTCCCAAATGTGTATAAATAAGCACTATCATATCCAGTTCAGTTTGCAAGCCTTAATGTGGCTTTTCTAGCTTGTGGGGGTTTTTTTTGGTGGAATTTACTTCAGGCATAAATATGAAAAATACATATCACATATGATGATTTACAATTATTAAAATTAAATAAGAGAAAATCTTTGGCATTCACATTCATTTTCTTATTCAGAAGAGGCATCCCATTCTACTGATTACAATATAAATAAGTTTGGAATAATGATTGTGATATTCCATTAAACTAATGGATGCAATCTCATAAGTCATTTTTATGGATAAAATATAAAATACTGTATTAATTCCAAACAGAATACATTTGCAGTTTGTTCTAGGAAAAGAGATTATTACATGTAATGCCAACAGTCATTACTTCCTGGTGTTATTTACCTGAACCCAATTTCCCAGCTGATACCACCGCCGTGTGCATGATGAATAATGCACTGTGTGAAATGTACACCATGCAAAAACACTGCTTATTCATATGTATGTTCCTAATCAGATTATTTGGATTTCTTTCCTGACCCTCTCCCCTTCCCATTACTTTTAATTTAATATACACCTGGAAGAACTATGTCACAGGTAGAGGAAGGAAGTACAAAATGAGCAGGCTATTTTGAAATTATTTCCTGTAGAGATGTAAATGAGCACACATAATCACCCTCCATAACAATGTATGAAAAGTTTCCACCTGCCAGAAAGTTTCCCAAGCCCATCCAAAAGGTACCCACTCTTCTGATTTATAGTACCATAGATTAGCTGTAAAATAAACAAATATTTTAATGTGAATCAGTGCTTTGAAAGCCCCTAAGATGAGAATTGGGGTGATTGCCAGTAACGCTGAAACTTCTCAGTCAAAGCTCAAGAAGTCCTAGAAGTGAGGCATAACAATAATAGTGTCCCATTTTTCAAGAGACTGATTATGTCATCAAAAATTGTCTAAACCTGGAAAGATGACTTAGTACTTAAGAGCACTGGCTGCTCTTGGAGAGCACCTGGGCTCACTTCCTAGTACCCACTTTGAGTGGATCACATCTGTCTATAACTCCAGCTCTAGGGGATCCAGTGCCCTCTGGCCTTCTGGGACACCTGCATGCAAGTGGTGCACATAAATGGACATAGGCACACATATACATAAATATAAGTGAGTAAATAAACAAAAAATAAATAAGTAAATCTTTTTTTTAATTGTCTAGATACCTGAACTTGCTCCCTTCGTCAGAACTCCTATGCTTTCTTTAACTTAATTTTTCTCCCTCCTACCTCATTTGGCTTTCCCCCTCCACTTCTCGCTGCTGTTCAGGGGCGTTTGAGAGCCCCCAGTTTACATCCCTCCCTAATTCTGCATGCAATGATGTTCAATTGGCAGCTTAAAGTTGACCACAGTAAAAAGTATTCTACTCTAGAAATTGGCAAATATAACAAATCAGGATGCCCACACCTTGACGATGGTTGCTAAACATTTACCAGACCACTAACCACACCCTCCACACTCACACAGCATATTCAATGCATGTCAAGTTGTCCCAAATAATTCAGTGGATTGAAAATACTATTGAGTTAAAGTAAACAAAATCAATCCACTTACAAGCACTTCTTTTATTTGAGTTTGAGTTTGGGTTGTTTGTTTCCTTGTTCTTTTTTTATCTTGTGGGTGTTTGTATGTATGTGTGTGCACACATGTGGTATGTACAGGCCATAGCACTTCTGTGGAAGTCAGAGGACACTCTTGGGTGGCAGTCCTCATCTGTCTTCCACCTTGTTTGATTTAGAGTCCTGTTGTTCACAGCTGAATACAGCAGATTAGGTGGTCACAGCTTCTGGGGATTCTCATACCTCTACCTTCCATCTTACTAGAGGAGTACTTGCATTACAGATGTGTGCTGCTGTGCATGGCTTTACATGGGTTCTGGGAATGTAATGTCCTCACACTTGCTTGAGAGACAGAATACTCCATGAAAGGGTAAGTGTGGATCTGGAATGAGTTTGGAGGAGGAGTAGATGTGAAAATGATCAAAATATAATTGGTATGTGTGTTAAATTATCAAGAAAGTGTATTTTTCATTATTTTATTTTATTTTTAAATTTTTTTGGTTTTGTATTCTGGTTTGATTTTTTTGTCTGTTTGTTTACTAAAGAGATGAAGAAAGAAGGCATAGAGTTGGATGAGTGGGGGTGATGGGCAGTATCTGGGAGGAGTTGGGGAATGGAGAAACTATGATCAGAACATATTGCATGAAAAAATATTGTCAATGAAAAAGAACTATAGAGAAGGAAAGCATACTTCATAAATAATTGAGAAGTCACCATATGCAACAGAACTCTAGTAGCTTGAGTCTTTAGACAGTATCTGTGCTTTTTTTCCAAAGCAGACAATAAGACAACTGAGACCACAATGGTATCTTCTTCCCGTAAATTCCTCACAATACCTGAAACAGTGTTAGGTTTAGAGCATGTGTCCTGTTAACAGTTGGTTAGCTTGTCGTTTTTTCCTATGTTTTCTTCACCCCACACCTTGACTGAGTTGCTTTACACTCTCTCACAACTATCCATACCACCCCCATCAGCTACACAGTCACACAAAACAAACTTAGCCACAAAAAATTAAGACAGTTCAAGTATATTGAATTTCTGGAACAGAGTGTAGTCATTTGACAAATATTTGAGCATGAACATGAAAGGCATTAATCTAAATTTTGTAGGCACATACAAAAATTATTTCTAAGTCAGGTCCTTAGTTGTAGGAGATTCTAGGCAAGAAAATTAAATTAAATACATTTATAAGAAACTCTGATACAAGCAGAACTGTGATACAAAAAAAAGCTACAATAGATTAAGGAGGGCGGAACTCCTTCCCACTCAGAGTATTTGAGGTAGAGGAGCAAACAATCAATGTGAAAAGGCACAAGCGCACCTACTAGGAATAGCTTATGGGTGTAGGAAGAGGAATAATTGAAAATGAAGTTGAAAAGTACAGGTCACATAAAAGGTTCTCAACATTTTGCTTAGGAGTTTTCATCTTTGTATTATGCAAAGTGTACCAAGAATCTTCTGGAAGAAAACCTGCAAAGTAAGGTACTCAACGCAAGATTTATTTTGGACTCATATGACATTGCCATTCTGAGTAGTCTGGGAATCCCTCACTCTTTACCCTGGCCAATGAAGTGACCACCATCTGAAGGTGGGAGACAGAGATCGGGGATTTCTTCTTCTTCTTCTTCTTCTTCTTCTTCTTCTTCTTCTTCTTCTTCTTCTTCTTCTTCTTCTTCTTCTTCTTCTTCTTCTTCTTCTTTTCGAGACAGGTTTCTCTGTGTAGCTTTGGTGCCTATCCTGGATCTCACTCTGTAGACCAGGCTGGCCTTGAACTCACAAAGATCTGCCTGGCTCTGCCTCCCGAGTACTGGGATTAAAGGCATGTGCCACCACCACCTGGCTGGTTGGGAATATTTTTACATTAGTCTTTAAAGCATCTAGCTCAATGGTTCTCAACCTTCCTGATGTTGCAACCCAGTTCTTCATGTTGTAGTGATCCCCCAACCATAAAGTTGTTTTTATTGCTACTTCATAATGGTAATTTTACTACTCTTATAAATTGTGATGTAATATCTGATGTGCAGGATGTCTGATATACAACTGCTGTGAAAGGGTTGCTAAACCCCAAAGGGGTCAACACCCACATGATGAGAACCACTGTACTAGAGTATGAGAAAACTGTTCCATCTTACATCCCATTGACCTACAGTTCACTGGCTATAGCATGTCACATGATCATGCCTAACTTCTTCAAGCAGACAGAAGTATGATTTTATCATGTGCCTAGAAGAATAGAGAACTGAGAGCAAGACAAACTCCATTTTAAAAGAAGACTCCATTTCAAACAGTACTTGGTGAGAAGCTGAACTTAGTTCCAGTAAAAACCTCAAATAGTTCCAAGAAAAATCACCAGGGTGGGCTGTCCAATGAGTAATTTTGGTAAACAACATCTTCAGGCTCCAAATGTCCTTGTGGCTTTCTGATAACTATTGTTGAAAAATTCCTCTGGACCCCAACCAGTGAATTCAAAGGTTACATACCCTCACCCAATCCTGATATGGGAAGGCTTGTAGCACCCTGCTTGCATTTTTTCCCTTTAACACTCCTTACTCTGAGAGCTCAGGGCTATTCTCCTCCACCCACTGTGTCCGAGTGCTGGATTACAGACCGAGCTTGAGCTTGTAATCAATAAACCCCTGTGTGTTTGCGTTCGATATCGGCTCTGTGGTGGTCTTGCTCGGGGGTCTTGCAACTCAGACACAACAGAACCACTTATATGTATATTTCTTGAGATTATAACATTTTTCCCTTCCCTTTCTTTCCTCCAAACCATCCTATATACCCCTCTGCTATCTTCTTCAAATTAATGTTCTCTTTTTTTATTGTTACTGTAAGCATGCACATATGTATATGTATATACATTTAATGTACAACATTGGTAACTACCAGACTCTCCAAGAAAACAATGTGTATGGTCACATATAAATTTCAGAAAGAAATTATTCTTAGTGGCATATGTGGTGATATATTGTGCACCCTAATAAAATTTGCCTAAAGATCAGAGAACAAAACAAGCCACTAGATTAAACATAGAGGCCAGGAAGTGGTGGCACACACCTTTAATCCTAGCACTTGAGAGGCAAAGATCCATCTGGGTCTCTCTGAGTTCAAAGCCACCCTGGACTACATGAGATTGACTCAGTCCAGGAGAGAAACAGAGCCAGGCAGTGGTGGCACACACCTTTAATCCCAGCACTTGAGATCATGCCTTTGCTTGGGAAGCACACATGCCTTTAATGCCAGCACTAAGAAGGAAGTGCTATGGCAGGGCAGAGAAAGGTATATAAGGCATGAGGAGACAGGAACTAAAGCTTTTTGGCTGAGAGCTTTTTGGCTAGAGAGCCTTTTCAGGCTGAAGAGTCCTAGAGGTGGCAGTGGCTTGTTCCTTTGTCTCTCTGATCTGCAGGCAAATTTTATTAGGGTATACAATACATCACCACAAGCATACATAGGATAGACTGGAAGGAGGTCCTCCTGGAAGAAGGATACCTGGTCAGACTGTAACAATATTCTGGAAGAGGGGTGGTCATAAATTACAGAAAAGGCAACTAATAGATGAAATGTTTAAGAATTGATAGGATTAAATCAACAAATTGTGAAAGTCAGGGTGAGATTTCTCTTTGATTTTCATACCCCATCTGTTGATTTCACAGTTCCCCATAAAACATTTTGAAATACAATAGTTAGGAAAAAAGACTATCCTTGCACTCAAAAATAAAGCTTTGGGCCAGGCTGGTGAGATGGCTCAGTACCCAAAGGCCCTTACAGACAATGACCTGAGTTTGATTTCAGGGACTCGTCACTGAAAATTAAAAATAAAAATTTACAATTTTTTTTTAAAAAAGTCAGAGTAAGGGTAAGCAGAGCTGCTGGTATCATGCATAGGTGACAGGTAGAAATTGTGATGGTATGCAGGGTTATTGGCATGAGACTGAGGACATAGAAGGACTAATGGACTATATCCTGCTTAAGCATGACTGGCAACTGAGTTTAGTTGGTGGATGTTGGTTATTGATAGTGAGTGATGGATAGTGGGTGGTAGTTATGCATGCTGAAATTCAGTGTCGGACAAGGTAGGAAGTTATACAATTTTAGCCAGAATGAAAAATCCCAGAGCCAAATAGGATAGTGTTTGACCACCTTAATACACAGCTTGTATTTATCATAATAGAAAACATTTTTTTTTTTTTGGATTTTTGAGACAGGGTTTCTCTGTGTAGCTTTGAGCCTTTCCTGGAACTCGCTTGGTAATCCAGGCTGGCCTCGAACTCACAGAGATCCTCCTTGCTCTGCCTCCCGAGTGCTGGGATTAAAGGTGTGTGCCACTACCACCCGGCTGAAAACATTTTTGATACAGGGTATCATTTAGTCGAAGATGTTCTCAAAGTTGCTATGTAGCCACGGATAAACTTGAACTTGTGATCTTCTTACCTTCACCTCCAAGGATCACTGATATACAAAACTATGCCTGATGTTACATGGTGTTAGAGATGGAGCCCAGGGCTTCCTGGATGCTTGGTAAACACTCTACCAACTAAACTATAGCCCTAGCCTCTAATTAGTTGAAATATCTTCCAGATGGTACTTCAAGCACATGAAAAAGTGTAAACTGAGAAAATCATGTGATAGACAAGTTTAAAGGCAGCTGACCAACCAATATGTGTGTGTTTGATGAAGTTGAAGAACAGAGGGATAATCTTGCTAATAAAAATTTCCAGTCATAATTTGTGATTTTTTTAATTTCAGAACTGGTTAAATAAAGTCAAACTGGGATACTCTCTTGCTTTTCAAATATTTTTTTCATTTTTCAAATTCTATTTTTTACTTCTCTGATTCACTCCCTGCCACTTAGTGGCATTGTTCTACCATTTGAATATCAAATTGAAAGAAGCTTCCACAAGGCAGAAATGTGGGTTGACTTCAAAATCCAGCCTTAGTGGGAGAAGTGTGTGCCTTAAGAGAAATGGAGGACTATTTCCATGTCTGCTGCATCCAGCATGCCTCCAGAAACTTAGACCTCAATGGGATGGTGAGAGGATGAAGAAAAGACAGATTTACACAGAGACAGAAAGCTGGGGGTGAGTGGTCTGCTCTCTCAGCTGGAGAAACTGAAGCACTCTGAAAGTTCGGTGTGTTTATTACATAGAGCTAAACAAAGAAGTAGGATTATTGCAAATAACTGGACAAAGATGCAGAGTTATTACATGGAGATAATCAAGAATGCAGGGTGTGTGTGTGTGTGTGTGTGTGTGTGTGTGTGTGTGTGTTACTTTTTGTTTTCAATGCATCCCAACCACAGTTCCTTCTCCCTCCATTTTTCCCATATCCTAAACCACCCCACCTCCCCTCTTTCCAGACCCACTCCTCCTCCATTTCCCTTCAGAAAAAAAGCAGGCCTCTCAGGGATATCCATTGACCATAGCTTAAAAGTTACAATAAGACTAGACACAAACCCTCATATTAAGGCTGGAGGAGGTAACCCAGTAGAAGGAAAAGGGTCCCAAGAATAGGCAAAAGAATCAGAGACACCCCTACTCCCACTGTTATTAGTCCCACAAAAACAGCAAGCTACACAACAATAACATATAAGCAGAGGACCTAGCACAACCCATGCAGGCTCCATGATTGCCACCTTGAGCACCTAGCAGCCCTGCTTAGTTGATGTCAGTGGTCTGTGTTCTCTTGGTATCCTTGACTCCTCTGCCTCCTATATTTCTTACTCCACCCACTTCCACAAGGTTCCATATTTAGCTAATCTCTATAGATCAGTCTCTGTGAGATAACAGTCTTCAAGCTTTAAATATTCCAGGGGAGAAAGCTAAGGTGGTTATTTTCTACATGCTGTTAACATTCATACTCAGGCCTAAGGAAGGCTGTGTGGTTTCCCGCGGAGCCTTGCATACATACCCCATCCTCAGAGAAAGCTTTGTGATTTTCTTCATGGGTCTGGGGCTCTGAGGTTTTGACATGGCCATGCCCATGTCAAAGCACACATTCATTCAGGACTTCCTCTGCTCCCTGCAGATGACTACTGTGAAGGTATCTGAGAAGTTAGCATGATTTATCAGAATGGGTTGAAATGCTACAGAGTGGAGGTCTCCGACTTGAGGCTGCCTACATGAAGAAATTTAAATACAGCCATCACCCCCAAGATTTACACAAATGAAAGCTTCATTGCACTTTAAAGCTCAGAATTTTGAGCAATGAAACATGAAAATTAAAAGATAAATGAGATGAAAATGAGTCCTGGAGATATTCACGCTTACAAGAGTCCAACAACCATAGACAGGGGGCAACCTGTGCTTTGTAGATATTGAAGCAAAATGAGACAGGTAAGCAGTGTATATGCTACATTAACATTTATAGAGCACTTTATAGCACTGGAGTTTCAAATTTTACTTGTGGCTGTGAAATATCTTGCAATAAATAAGAAAATCGTCTACACGCTGCCCTTGACATCATATAAGAGAAGGTGGGTAGAAAAAGGAAGAGGAAAATATTACCATAGATGAGGAAGTTGCCTTTAGTAAAACTGGTAGATATGTACATTCAGAGTCAGAAACATACTCAACACTGTAACTAACCTTTTAAGTTTCTCCTAGGTGCTAACCATATTATGCAGTTTGCATGTATTATCTCATTAATTCATCAACTTCCTTTAAGTAGGCTTGCATCTGACCTTGTGATTGTCCCTGTATTGCTGGGTCTGGGAGGTAGAAATCCCATTGCTCCAGTCTCTCTTGCCAGCTACTTTCTAACTTCAGCCAATAGGAGGCCATTACTTGTGATAACAAAGTACAAGATAAAGAAGCCATTCTGTGCTTGACTTCTGCAGTGGCACCAGGTAACTACTTGTGGTTCTGGTTCCAGCAGTCTCCTAGGAGGCCAGGTTAGGTTCAGGAACTCCAGAAACACTGTCTATGTATGCTCACAGACTAAGTATATCAACTTTCCTTATTTTTGCTCCTCTAGCCTTGTAGAGTTATGCCTTCCTGCAGCTATTCATAATAGCAACCCCCTCCGTCTGCATCTCTAACCCTCCCAAAACTTTTGTAATCCATTTCCTATATTAAATCTCCATCTTCTAAAAACACTTAGTGAAATTTCTGGGATTTCTTCAATAGAAGAAAACATTACAACAATCTTTTTCAAAAATTATTTACAATAGGTATCACCATTATCCCATTTCAGAAATAATATAAAAATATCCCTGTCCTAACCAGCTTTCTAGACCTAGATGAGTTCTTAGTGACATCTATTGCCTCACAAATTCATCCTTTCATCTTTCTTTCTTCTTGCTGAATCCCCAAGATAGCCACAACCACTTTGGAAATGTCTCCCCAGTATTTCTGGGAATCTCTAAGGGGGAGTTTCATACCTTTCAATTCAAGACTCTAATATGCTTATGACAGAGATATGCCTCCAAGTAGCTTAGGGGAAAAATATGTGATTTGGTGACCACACATGGCCAGGAAATATGTAGGTTTATAGCAGAAAATTAAAGGAAGTGATACAGAACCAGAGCCATGGAGGAATGAAACTCAGAGCCATTGGGAATTTTCTCTTCCAACTTTGAAGGCAGCCTTTCTCTGATTTGATTCATTCATTTCTACTGCGTTCTTCTCCACAAGACAGCAGAGACAGGCACTGGTAGTGCCAACATCATACACAGGCATAGAGCATAGCCACAGACCTGAGACTATGCCTCATTCCTTCCAGTGGCCCCATGCTCTGAATCTTACCTTGTTTTGCTGGAGGTTTTTTGTTTATTTTTGAGGGGAATATAGGCAAGGGGATGATGGGGCAGATGAAAGGTACTGTGCTGGCTATTTTTATGTCAACTTAGCACAAGCTGGAGTTATCTGAAAGGAGGGAACCTTAGTTGAGAAAAATCCCTCCATGAGATTTGGCTATAGGGAATTTTCTTAATTAATGATTCATGGGGGAGGGTCCATCCCACTGTGGGTAGTGTCACCACTGGGCTCATGGTCCTAGATTCTATAAGAAAGCAGGTTGAGCAAGCCAGGGGAAGCAAGCCAGTAAGCAGCACCTCTCCACAGCCTTTACAACAGCTCTGGCCTCCAGGTTCCTGCCCTGTTTTAGTTCCTGTTCTGACTTCCCTCAGTGATGGACTGTTACCTGGAAGTGTAAGTTGAAACAAACCCTTTCTTCCCCAAGTTGCTTTGGTCATGGTGTTTCATCACAGCAATATGAACCCTAACTAGGAGAGGAAGATGGTACCTGAATAAAAAATATAACCACCAACCATTCCTAATTGCATGGTATGCTGGCCACATGCCACTTTCCTCTTCCCAAAATCCACTCACCCTGTTTCCCTTCAGAAAGGAACAGGCTTCCAAGAGACAACAACCAAACAAGTCAAAACAAGACACAATCAGACAAGGAAAAAGCCCTCTTATCAAAGCTGGACAAGGCAACCCAATAGGAGGAAAAGAGTCCCAAGAGCAGGCAAAAGAGTCAGACACACCCACTCCTACTGTTAGGAGTCCCACAAAAACACCAAGCTAACTGGGACAGCATGTACACAGAGGATGTGGTGTAGATCTATGCAAGTTGTATGCCTGCTACTTCAGTCTCTGTGAGCCCATGTGAGCCTGGCTTAGTTGATTCAGTGAGCCATGTTCTCCTGGTATCTTCCACCCCCTTTGACTCCTACAATATTTCCTCCCCTTCCACGGGGTTCCCCAAGCTTCAAGGGGAGGGACCCAATGAAGACTTCCAATTTAGACTCTCTCTGCATAATGTCTGGCTATGGCTCTCTGCAGCAGCTCACATTTGCTGCTGGATGAAGCCTCTCTGATGACAACTGGACAAAGCTCCAATCTATGAGTATAGTAGAATACCATTAGGAATCATTTCATTGATGGGGGGGCAGTCATGTTTGGTTCTACCCTAGATCTCTGGGCTATTCAGTCTCTGGTACCTGGCCATCCAGGTAGTGTAGGGCATGGATACATACCCTCTTGTGGAGTAGACCTCGAGTTAAACCAGACATTGGTTGGCCACTCCCACAAATTCTGCACCACCATTGCCCAGCACATCTTGCAGGCAGAACAGATTGTAGGTCGAAGGTTTTATGGCTCAGTCGGTGTCCACATTTCTTTCCACGGCCTGTAGAGTACTTTCCTGCACCAAAGACACTAGAACATAGAGATGAAGGCTTCATGTAGGCACCAGCTCAACTTCTCTACATTCAATGAGCTGTGTGGATGTTGTCCTCGGCAATAGGGCCCCACTGACAGTTTTTAGAGAGCAATCCTCTGTCCTAGCATCAGCCTGGGTTGTTTGGGGATCTCCATGAAACCCCCTCAGCCAACAACTCAACTGAGTACAGCCCTGTGCCATCACTGGAAGCCTGTAACACGAATCTTAAAAGGTTTTATTAATAAAAATAAACCCAAAGCCAGGTATTGGGGTGGATGCTGAAAGATCAGAGAAGCAGAACAAGCCACAGCTAACCTCACCTTGCCAACTTATCAGCCAATCCTATTTCCTCAAACTGGAAGCCTCTGAGTCCTTATCTGAATGGATCTCAGCTGAACTGCTGCTAAAAGTCTAAAAGCGTAAAGCCTCTAGTTCCTGGCCCTCTCACCTTATACCTTTCTGCTTCCTACCATCACTTCCTGGAATTAAAAGTGTGTGTCTTTCCCAAGCAAGACATGAGGTATCAAGTGCTGGGTAAAGGTATGTGCCACCACACCTGGCTCTGTTCCCAGTGTGGCCTTGAACTCACAGAGATCCAGATGGATCTCTGCCTTCTGAATGCTAGGATTAAAGGCATGTGCTACAACTGCCTAACCTCTTACGTTTAAGATAGTGGCTGTTCTGTTCTCTCACCCCCAGATAAGTTTATTGGGGTGCACAATATATCAACCACAGAAGCCTTGTCTGGTTACAAAAATAATGACTAGTTCAGACTCTATATCCTCCATTACTAGGAGTCCTCACTAGCGTCATACTCATAGATCCCAGGAAGTTTTCACTGCACTAGGTTTCCACATCACACCACAAATGCCACCCCTCAATTCCAACCATCTCCCCAGCACTTTTGCCCTCCATCCATCTCCCCATCTGCTCCCAGTCTACTAGCAAAATCGATTTTATGTTCCTTACCCAGGGAGATCCATGTATGCCCCCTAGAGCCCTCCTCTTTACCTAACCTCTCTGGGCCTGTAGATTGTAGCTTAATTATCATTACTTAATGCTTAATATCTACTTATAAGTGAACACATACCATATTTGTCTGTCTGTGTGTGGGTTACCTCACTTAAGATGATATTTTCTAGTTCCATCCATTTGCCTGAAAATTTCATGATGTCATTATTTTTCACTGCTGAGTAATACTTCATTGTGTAAATGTATCACATATTATTTATCTATTCTTCAGTTGAAGGATTTCTAGGTTGTTTTGAGTTTCTGGCTATTATTAATAAAGCTGTAATGAACATGGTTGAGCAAGTGTCCTTACAGTAGGATGGAGCATCCTTCAGATATATGCCCAAGAGTGGAATAGCTGGGTCTTGATGTATATCAATTCCCAATATTCTGAGGAATTTCCATATTGATTTCCATAATGACTGAACAAATTTGCCCTACCATCGGCAATGGAGGAGTATTCCCCTTGCTACACATACTCACCAGCATGAGCTGTCACTTATGTTATTAATCTCAGCCATTCTGACAGTTGTAAGACAAAATCTCAGGGTAGTTTTGACTTGCATTTCCCTGATGGCTAAGATGTTGAACATTTCTTTAAATGATTGTCAGAGATTTGAGTTTCCTCTGTTGAAAATTCTCTCTTTAGATCTATACCTCATTTTTAATTAGATTATTTGTTTGTTTGTTGTTATTGTTTATATCTAGTTTCTTTATATATTTTGGATATTAGTCTTCTATTGTATGTGAAGTTGGTAAAAAAAAATCTTTTCCCATTCTGTAGTCTGCTACATTGTCCAATTGATGGTGTCCTTTGCCTTGAGGAAGCATTTCAGTTTCATGAGGTCCCCTTTATTAATTCAGGAATTTGTCATCTGTGCCAATGCATTAAAGACTATTCCCCACTTGCTCATCTATTATATTCAGTTTATCTGGATTTATGTTGAGGTCTTTGTTCCACTTGGACTTGAGTTTTGTACATGGTGATAGATATGGATCAATCTGCATTCTTCTACATGCTGACATCCAGTTAGACCAGCACCATTTGTTGAAGATGTTTTCCTTCTTCCATTGTATATTTCTGGATTCTTTGGCAAAAATAAAGTGTCAATAGGTGTGTGGATTTATGTCTGGATCTTCAATTAGATTCCATTGATCAACATGTCTGCTTTTATGCCAATATCATACAGTTTTTGTTACTACAGCTCTGTAGTACAGCTTGAAATCAAGGAAGGTGATACCTCCAGAAGTTCTTTTATTGTATAGGATTGTTTTAGCTATCCTGGGGTTTTTTGTTGTTGTTTTTCCATATGAATTTGAGAATTGTCCTTTCCATATATGTAAAGAACTGTGTTGGAATTTTGATGGGGATTTCATTGAATGTGTAAATTGCTTTGGGTAGGATGGCCATTTTTAGTATGTTAATCCTACCAATCAACTATCATAGGAGATACTTCCATCTTCTGATATGTTTTTAATTTCTTTCTTCAAAGGCTTGAAGTTCTTGTCATACAGGTCTGTCACTTGTTTGGTTAGAGTTACCCCCAAGATATTTTATATTATTTGAGGCTATTGTGGAGGGTGTTGTTTCTCTGATTTCTTTCTCAGTCTGTCATTTGTATATAGAAGGGCTACTGAGGTTTTTTTAATTATAAATGTTTGGCCAATGGCTCAGGTTTATTACTAACTAGCTCTTACATTTAAATCAACCCATTTCTACTAATCTTTGTATTGCTATATTGCCCATTGGTTACCAGTGCTCTGGCATGTTTTTTGTTTGTTTGCTTGTTTTAGTTGATCCTGTATCCAGCCACTTTTCTGAAAGTGTTTATCAAATGTAGGAGTTTCCTGGTGGAAATTTTAGGGTCATTTATATATACTATCAAATCATCTGCAAATAATGATACTTTGACTTCTTCCTTTCCAATTTGTATCTCCTTGATCTCCTTCAGTTGTCTTATTGCTCTAGCTAAAACTTCACATACTATATTTAATAGATATGGAGAGAGTGGACAACCTTGTCTTGTTCCTGATTTTAGTGGAAAATGCTTTGAGTTTCTCTCCATTTAATTGGATGTTGGCTATAGGCTTGCTGTATATTGCCTTTATTATGTTTTGGTATGTTCCTTGTATCCCTAATCTCTACAAGACTTTTATCAAGAAGGGGTGTTGGATTTTGTCAAAGGCTTTTTCAGCATCTAATGAGATGATAATGTGTTTTTTCTTTCAGATTATATATGTGGTTGGTTACATTTACTGATTTTCATACATTGAGTCATACCTACATCTCTGGAATAAAGCTTCCTTGATCATGGTAGGTGACCTTTTTGATGTGTTCTTGAATTCAGTTTGCAAGTATTTTATCTAGTATTTTTGCGGTTATGTTCATAGGGGAAATTGGTCTGTAATTCTCTTTCTTTGTTGAGTGTTTGTGAGGGTAATTCTCTTTCTTTGTTGAGTGTGTGGTTTGGGGATAGGGTAACTGTGGCCTCATAAAAGGAATTGGGTAAAATGTTCCTTCTGTTTCTATTTTGTGAAATAATTTGAGGAGTACTGGCATTAAATCTTCTTTGAAAGTGTGGTAGAATTCTGCACTAAAACCATCTGGCCCTGGGCTTTTTTTTTTTTTAATTTCAGAGATTTTAATGAGTGCTTCTATTTCCTAAGAGGTTATAGGTCTATTTAAATTGTTCATCTACTCTTGATTTAACTTTGGGAAGTGGTTCCTATCAAGAAAATGATCCATTTCTTCTCAATTTTCCACATTGGTGGAGTACAGGTTTTTAAATTATGTCCTTATGATTCTCTGGATTTTCTCGGTATCTGTTGTTATGTGCCCCTTTTTGTTTCTAATTTTGTTAACTTGGGTATTCCTGCTGTTAGCATTAAGGCATCTATACTCTCCTGCTCTTAGGGTCCTGGCAGGATATAACCTCAGCTGCAGTCACTAAGAGCACCCCCTGTGCACATTCACTACATTTCCTTACAAAGGTGGGCCTCGTACACTTCCTGTCTCTTTCTCCGCTCTTGTCCCGAGGGACTGGTCTCTGCCCCCTTCTCTCCCTTCCCCTCAATAAATCTCCCACGTGGGTCTTATTGTATGGTATGACTCCTTTATGTTGTTTTTTAAAATACAACATCGGCTCCATCTTTTAGTTAGTTTAGATAAGGGTTTGCCTATCTTGGTGATTTTCTCAAAGAACCAACTCTGTTTCATTGATTCTCTGTATTGCTCTCTTTGTTTCTATTTTATTGATTTCAGCCCTTGGTTTGATTATTTCTTGTGGTCATCTCCTCTTGGGTGTGTTTGCTTCTTTTTGTTCCTGAGTCTTCAGATGTGCTGTTAAGTTGCTAGTGTGAGATCTCTCCAATTTCTTTAAGTAGGCACTTAGTGCTATGAACTTTCTTCTTAACACTGCTTTATATGCCTTTATATATACTTGGCCTTTTTCCTTTGCAGCTTTTAATATTTAAGTAAATTAAATATTAAATTTAATAAAGAGTCTAGGCATCTGGGTTTATGGTGATTATAGGTCTAGGTACTAATTTCTGGATTTGTCTTTATTGGGTGGCTGTTTTGTTCGTTGGTTTCTGTTTCCTCTTTGGATTTAAAGAGAGTATGTTGTCTGTACCTTGCCTGGTAGGATGGTGTGCTTACAGGGAGTTCTTGCTGGTGTTGGAGCTGGGGGAAAGGAAGAGGGGGTTCCACAGGTGGTGTGGCTGTGGGAAAGAGAGGCTGCAACTGCTATTCTATTGCTGAGCTATGGGTGAATGGAGAGAGTGGAGAAGATCCACAGGCAGCCTACCTGGTCTTCTGCTGACCATCTTTTTATGTGTCATTTGGGCATTCATATACTTTCATTGGTGGAATATCTAGTGCTGCTCATTTATATTCAGGTTTTGTCATCATTTTTGTTGCGAAGTTGTAGGAATTCTTTATGTATTCTAGATATAAAGCCTTTATCAGATATACAACTTGCAAATATTTTACCTATTCTATTGGTTGTCTTGTTTATATATTTGATAATGCTTTTTGATGCACAAATGATTTTAATTTTGATAAGGACCAATTTATCCTTTCCTATTGCTTGTGTTTTGGATATCATACTCAGAATCCACTGCTAAACCTACAGTTATAAATCTTTTCCTTATGTTTCCTTCTAAGAAGTTGATGCTTTCAGCTTTTACATTTATGTCTTTGATTCCTTTGGGTTAATTTTGCATATGATGTTACATAGAGTTCAAGTTTCTCACCCTCCTTATCAATATTCAGATTTCCCAGAAACAGTCATTGAAAACCTTTTCTTTCTGCTTAATAAATGGTCTCGACTATGTTGGCCATATATGACAGGGTTTATGTCTGGGCTGGATGCTTTCTTGCATAGTTCTTAAAGTCTGTTCATGCCACTTCCCAACTGTCTTGCATGCCATAGCATACTACACTTTAAGTTTCAAAATCTGACAATGTTCAGTGTCAGCGATTCAAGGTCCCTTGAAATTTCAAAGGAATTTTAAGATGCAAGCTGTTCTCCCAGATATTCAAGGAGCCTGAAGCAAAATGATCACATGTTCAAGGCCTGCCTAGGCAATGCAAAAGAAGGTGGAGGAGGAGGGAGTGGAGAAGGAAAGGGAAAATAAGGAGAGGGGGGAAAGGGTAGAGGAGGAAAAAAGAGAGGAAGAAGAGAAGGGTAAATAGAATTAAGCTAAGTTGTATTTTTTTTTTTTGTCTCTACCAAAGAATACCATGGAGTGTTGACAGGGATTTAATTGAATCTGTTGGTTGCTTTGAAGAGTATTACATCTTTCCAATACTAAAGATTCTACTTCATGAGTACAAGATGCCTTTCTATTAATATGTGCTTTATTTAATTTCTTTCAGCAACAATTTTGAATTTATAATGTACAAGGTTATTTTCTGCTGTGTTCTTTTTTATTAATTTTTTTATTTTACATACCAACCACAGTTTCCCCTTCCTCCTCTCCTCCTGTTCCCTCCCCCTACCTCTGTAGCAGAAATCTTGGATGGTCTTATTAATAAAATCAAACCTGAGGCCAGTTATTGGGGTGAATACTGGAAGATCAGAGAGACAGAACAAGCCACAGCTAACCTCACCTGGCCAACTTCTCAGCTGGTCTTGTTTCCTCAGACTGGAAGCCTCTGTGTCCTCATATCCAGATGGCTCTCAGCTGAGCTGTGCTGCTCCAAAGCCTGAATGCTTAACCAGCCAAATGCTTAACCAGCCAAATGCTTCTGGTTTCTGTTCTTCACGCCTTATATATCTTTCCTTTCTACCATCACTCCCTGGGATTAAAGGCTTGCTTTCTGGGATTAAAGGCGTGTGTGTGTGTGTGTGTGTGTGTGTGTGTGTGTGTGTGTGTGTGTGTGTCACCATCCTTGGCTGTATCCTTGAACACATGGATTTCTGCCTCTAGAATGTTAGGATTAAAGGCATGTGCTACTACTGCCTATTCTAAGTATCTAGTGGTTTTTCTGTTCTCTGAGCCCAGATAAGTTTATTAGGATACACAATATTTTGGGGAACACAATACACCACATACCTCCTTTTTACCTCCCCCACATTCACTCTTCAGAAAGGGGCAGGCCTCCCATGGAAGTCAACAAAGCATGGCATATCAAGTTGAGGCAGGACCGAACTCCTCCCCGCTGCATCATGGCTGAGCGAGGTATTTTACCATAGGAAATAGGTTACAAAAAGCCATCTCATGTGCTAGAGACAGATCCTGTTCCCATTGCTAGGAGTCTCACAAACAGACCAAGCTACATTACTGTCAAACACATGCAGAGGGCCTAGGTCCATCCCATGGAGGCTCCCTAGTTGTTGGTCTGGAGTCCATGAGCTCCCACAAGCTCAGGTCAGCTCTCTCTGTGGGTTTCCCCCATCATGATCTTGACCCCCCTGGCTCCTACAATCCTTCCTCCCTCTCTTCAACAGGACTTCTGGAGCTTGGCCCAATGCTTGGCTATGGATCTCTGCATCTGCTTTCATCAGTTACTGGATAAAGGTTCTATGATACCAACTAGGGATTTTTTTATGTCTTTGGTTAAGTCTATTACTAAATATTCTATTCTTGATGATGCTATTATAAATAAGACTGGTTTCTTAATTCCCTTTTAATATAGATTTCTCATTGTTACTATATAGAAACACAAAAGCCGGGCGGTGGTGGCGCACACCTTTAATCCCAGCACTCGGGAGGCAGAGCCAGGCGGATCTCTGTGAGTTCGAGGCCAGCCTGGGCTACCAAGTGAGCTCCAGGAAAGGCACAAAGCTACACAGAGAAACCCTGTCTCGGAAAACCAAAAAAAAAAAAAAAAAACACACACAACTGATAATGATTTTGTAAGTTGGTTTTTTTGAACATGTAGAATCTCTCAGCCAAGATTTAAATATAAGTCATATGCACCTATACTTATGTTTATCTTTTGATAACATACCTGTTGTTAAAATATCAAAATATGTATTGATAATTTCCCTCAGGATCTTAAGTGCCCCTGCCACCAGATTTGCCACCTGTGACAAATTTTTTCAGTAATAACACATAGCTAATTAATCACATCTATTGACATTATTTCTCCTGGTTGGTTTCCTTCCACATTAATTCAAGGCTTTGCCATGTTAT
This sequence comes from Peromyscus leucopus, assembly GCF_004664715.2. NCBI lineage: Eukaryota > Metazoa > Chordata > Mammalia > Rodentia > Cricetidae > Peromyscus > Peromyscus leucopus. The sequence goes on from NC_051083.1 coordinate 107,837,075, forward strand.
TTGGAACATCAACAAATGTAATCTAAGGAGAAGCTGGAAAATTGGGTATTATAGCTACTCATATTAGAAACTAACTGTTTGTTATATGAGGAAGCCCAGGTTAGCCCACTAAAATACATGGCCCAGACAACAGTCAAAAATAAACAATCAGAAATGTAAAAACATGTTAGCTCCCAAAACTCAGCCAGGCTACTAGCTGACTACGTAAGTGACTCTATGTAAGCTTTAAACGCCAATTTGACACAACTTAAAATCATCTGGGAAGAGAGTAATGATTGAAGAATTATCTAGATAAGATTGGTCTATGAACACATCTGGCTTGTGGTTATCTGCACAAGACCCACACAAGATCAAGCCAGCCAAAATCTCAGCATAGATGGATGGCTTAAATGGTCTTAAGCTCCAACCCCTTACTGAGGAGCTATTGGCAACTGATAGCTATTTGGGGACAGAGAATTACTCTTTTTTGAGGTAATCCTACCACAGCCACTGGTAAGATTCCATGCTCCAGTGGATGGCTGCTGTGAAATAATCCTTCTGTACACTGTGTAAATTACACTGTGGTTGGTTTAATAAAGAAACTGGTGCTAGGAGGTGGTGGTGCATGCCTTTAATCCCAGCACTTGGGAGGCAGAGGCAGGCAGATCTCTGTGAGTTCGAGGCCAACCTGGGCTACAGAGTGAGTTCCAGGAAGGTGCCAAAGCTACACAGAGAAACTCTGTATTGAAACACGCCCCCCCCCCAAAAAAAAGAAGAAGCTGACTGGCCAATAGCTGGACAGGATAAGGTTAGGCAGGAAAACCAGACTAAGAACACTGGGAAGAAAAAGGGCTGAGTCAGAGGATCACCAGCATGACACAGAGAGGAAACAGGAGGTACAAGATGAAAGAGAGGTAATACAATGTGGCAGAATGTAGAATAATATAAATAGGTTCATTTATGTTGTAAGAACTAGTTAGTAGCCGTGCAGTGGTGGCACATGCCTTTAATCCCAGCACTCGAAAGGCAGAGCCAGGCAGATCTCTGTGAGTTTGAGGCCAGCCTGGTCTATAGAACAAGATTCAGGACAATCACCAAAGCTACACAGAGAAACCCTATCTTGAAAAAACAAAAAAAGAACTAGTTAGTAGTAAGCCTAAGCTATTGGCCAAGCATTTATAATTAATCTTATGCCTCTTTGTAGTTATTTGGGAGCAGCTGCAGGGACACAGAGAAATTCTGCCTACAAATGACCTCACACTCATGTACATATGGCCAGCACTAAGTAGACTTAATGGATTTTTTTAAGACAAAACAATTAGTGATCTGATATGTGAAGGGAGATATAAAGTATGTGGGGGAGTTGGAGGGAGAAATTATGCTTGAGCATATTTTATTTTTTATATGTATGAAATTCTTCAAATAAAGAAAAATTAAGTAATATGCTTATGGAATTAAACCAGTATATTTTAGAATGACTGATTATAAAGCCAACCTTAGACATTACCTAAATATGAATGAACAAAATTGCTCCCACAGATTCCAATGATGTGAGATAATAGAAAATTCCCAGAATGCAAATGTGCTTATCCCATACCTTTTATTTTATTTTTAGGAAAAATGAATGTGCATGGCTACCAGTTAATTTAAAATACACTCTGCTTATTTGAAAAAAAAACTTTATCAACTACTAATAATATCTGGTGCTAGCTGGGCAGTAGATTTTCTCCCCTTGAAAGCAATGAGAAGTTTTTGAAGACTTTTACTTAGTGATTTATTGTTTCAACCTCCTTTAGAAGGCAAATGAATATGTAATTCTTATGTGGGCTTAATTCTTCTCTCAGTTTCACCTCCTTTCCCCCCAATTATACAAGAGGAGTAAATCTTACTTGTTAAAGAATTGCATCTCTAAGATCACCTTTTAATCATCTAGCTAAGATAATTCCCAGTCTACCTCTTTATGTTTAAAGGGTGTGCATTTTTCAGTGTCTTCAAGGAGGTGCCCCAAGCCAGTGTTTCTTAAACCCACAATTCTGCTTTCATGACATCAACAAAGGCCTTCTGTGGATTTCTATGAAGACAAAAGATTCCATTACTAACTCTCTAAAGGAAGGGTAGCTTTGCTGTTCCATGAAGATTTAAAATTCCTTGAACTATGTATCTTTGAGGTTTGGCAACTCTTTGACAATTTTACTTTTCTTTGCTCAAGAAAATCTGAGGCTCTAATAAACCAGTCAAGTGAAATTTCCCATAGAAGACAGTCTTTAGAGAGCATGGAATTGAGTTAGAATGGCAGGAATGTGCCTTTTCTTTGCTGTGCCTGGGATCTTTTATTAGAATTGTAACGGTTTAGTATCCCTATTATTTCTTTTACAAAACATTTTGTCATGCTCTAGACTTTTGGGGTAGCTGAGAAAAAACTTGAGAGTCATTAACCAAGTTAAGGTACTTGTTCACAAGGCTGAGATCTGGAGGGATTCAATCTCAGTGTGTTCCAGGTGCCTCTCCGTTGACATGGCCTTCATATTTGATGCCAATGCTAATCTGATATCTGACTTTGGCCTCAGGAAGGACAAGGGCTATTAGGGGTACATATATACTAAAATTCCCACTGTGGGAAGAAGCCAATCTTTGATAACAGGCATAATTTGTCACCACCTTCCCACAGGTTTTATTAGGATATATCAATTATACAAGATAACTTTTATTATGGCATTTTCATACATATATAAATTATATATTTTGTTCATACTCTCCCTTCATTACTTTCTGTTATTCTCTTCCTTTCACTCCCAATAATCCCTTATTCTTTTCCTAGCTATATTTCCATGTCCTTTTTGACACAATGAGTTTAATTAAGGTTACTGGAACATGGGTAAGAGGTATTTACAGAAGCATGAATAACATTCCAGTGGCTATACCACTGAAGAAAATGTCTCTCTTCCTCTGACCATAAATTAACTGCCTATAGATCCTTAGAACATTGTGAACCCTCCTCTTTCCATGACAGAATGTTGATGGGCCAAATATTATGCAATTGTTGTGTAGGAAATATGGCTGCTGTACCTGCACAAAATTTAAATGAAGAAAAGTAAGATATTAAGTTGAACTTGGGACACAGAGTAAGTCCACATGCATAATGTTTTAGAGGAAAATAATGAGTAGCTATAACAAACAACTAAAATAATGTTTTTGAAATATTTATTTATTATATATACAGTGTTTTGCCTACATGTATGTCTGTAAGCTAGAAGAGGACACCAGATCTCACTGAAGATGGTTGTGAGCATGTGATTGCTGGGAATTGAACTCAGGACCTCTGGAAGAGCAGCCAATGCTCTTAACCACTAAAGCATCTCTCCAGCCCCTAAGATGATGATTTTTATTTTCCTCATATGCTACCTCTTTATAATACCACTTTATCTAGATATTATTGACAAGTAAAAAACTATAGTTATTTCATATATGCAACCCAGAAAGTTTGAAGATACATATACATGCATGAAATCACTGTAACTGGAGAGCTTCTCTCTGGGTCCCGCTGAGCCCCAGCAGTCCGACAGCCCACTTATAAAATAAACACACAGGCACTTATATTCTTTACAAACTGTATGGCTGTGGCAGGCTTCTTATTAACTGTTCTTATATCTTAAATTAACCCATTTCTATAAATCTATACCTTGCCATGTGGCTCATGACTTACTGGCATCTTCACATGCTGCTTGTCATGGCAGTGTCTCTCCGTCTCTCTTTCTGTTCCCTCAATTCTCCTCTTTGTTATTCCCGCCTATACTTCCTGTCTGGCTACCAGCCAATCGGTGTTTATTTATGCAGAGTGATATCCACAGCGATCACATCATAAAAATATATACATTGCATTCCAAAGGTCCTTCTTTTGCCTATTGCTGTGTGAGTGAATGAGTGTGAGTGTGAGTGTGTGTGTTTGTGTGTGTGTGTGTGAGAGAGAGGGGGGGGAGAGAGGGAGAGAGAGAGAGAGAGAGACAGAGAGAGAGACAGAGAGAGAGAGAGAGAGAGAGAGAGAGAGAGAGAGAAGATCTACAGGTTTTGTATTGCATGCAGTACTATTATTTATATATACAATCTAATACAGCAAATATAGCATTACTTTGTATAACTGAAATTTTATATTCTTTAACCATTCCTCTCAACTTCCCCTTCTACCCAACAACTAGCAATCACCATTCTACTCTCTACTTCTATGAATTTAACAATTATAGATTCCATATATAAGTAAGATCCTACTAAATGTTCTCTAGACCATTAATGTCATATTTTCCTTCCTTCTTCTAAGGTTGAATAATATTCCATTGTGTGTATATGTATCACATGTTTGTTATCAGTTTATTTATCAGGTGTTATTTAGGTTGCTAATACATTTTGGCTACTGTGAATAATGTTGCAAAGAAATTGAGAATATGAGGATGTGGTGATATATTTTTTAATCTAAGAAATAAAACTTACCTGAAGATCAGAGGACAGAGCCAGCCACAGAGTTAGCCATAGAGTACAGGCAGTGGTGGCACACACCTTTAATCCTAGCACTCAGGAGGCAGAGATCCATCTGGATCTATGGGAGTTCAAGGCCACACTGGGCTACATGAGATTGATCCAGTCTAGGAGAAAACAAGAGCCAGACTGTGGTATTTGGAAAGCATACATGCCATTAATCCCAGAACTAGGGAGGCTGAGATAGGAAGTGATATGACTGGGCTAAGAAAGGCATATAAGGCATGAGGAGACGGGAACTAGGGCCCTTTTGGCTGAGGACTCAGAGGCATTCAGTCTGAGGATTGTGGAGACAAGATTAGCTGAGGAGTTGACAAGGCGAGAACTGGCTGTGGCTTGTTTCCTCTGATCTTTCAGCATTTACCCCAATATCTGGCTCCAGGTTTTTAATTATAAAACCATTTAAGACTCATGCAACAGGAGTATTTCTCCAATGTAGTAATTTTAATTCATTTGGATAAATGCTCACAATTGAAAGTGCTGGGTCCATAGTGTTTTCCATAATGATTGCACCAATTAGCAATTTTGTCAACAATGTACTAGGATTTCCTTTTATCAATATCTCACCAATGCTTGATATTTTTTAATGATGGACATCCTAAAAGATATATGGTGATGTGTAATTGTAGTTTTTATTTGGATTCCCCTTTTCCTGTACCTGTTGGGCATTTTTTATCATCTTTGAAAAAATGACTAGGTTTTATTCTCAATTGACAAGTTATACTTGCAAATAGTCTATGGGGCAAAAGGTAATGTCATGATTTATTAATATGATACAGAATAAATAAAGCAGACTAATTAGCATCCATCTTGTCAAAGCTGATTGCTTGGAGAGGTAGAACATTTGAAACCTACTTTCAGTGATCTTTTAAATGTACAATATGTTATTAACTTTTTCTGTTAGCATACAAAGTAACATGTTTCCATCATGGCATCCTTTTGCCACTGTCCTTCTGCATGCCTCCTCTCCCATCTAACTGGTTCCCACCCACCCCCCAGTTAATTCCAACTTCCGCTATCTTATCACATATAATCTGTTACGTTCTCTAGTCCCCATCTCTCAAGATGATTTCCTCCCCTCTCATGATTATCCCCTTTCTAGTTTTGTAACCTGCATATGCATATCATATATAAAATTATATGTGTGATATATATTATAATATATATTATATATATCATTTTAAAACTGTGTTCCACCCATAAAATAAATAGAGTTGTCATTCTGAGTCTGGCTTATTTCAACATGATTTCTAGTTGCATCCATTTCTTCTACAAATGTTATTATTTCATTTCACTATAGCTACATAAATTCCACTGTTTATTGTTATCACATGTTTTTATCCATTTATCTGTTAATGAACATCTAGGCTAGATCTATTTCATTGGTGCTGTGAGTAGTATAGCAATAAACATGGAGGTTAAGTACTGCTATAGAATATTGACTTACAGTTTTTTTAGTATATACTCAGGAATGGTATAGCTGTATCATATGGTAGCTCTACTTTTATTTTTGTTGTTGGTTTTTGTTTTTCGAGACAGAGTTTCTCTGTGTTTTTGCGCCTTTCCTGCAACTCACTTTGTAGACCAGGCCAGCCTCGAACTCACAGAGATTGGCCTGTCTCTGCCTCCCAAGCGCTGGGATTAAAGGTGTGTGCCACCACTGCCCAGCTACTTTTATTTTTAATTAATGAATTTATTTATTTTACATCCCAACCACAGTACAAGCCATCTCCTCCCCCAACCTCCAGTCTGCCTCCTCCTTTGTTTCTGTTCAGAAAGGGACAGGTCCCTTGTATATCAACAAACATGGCATATCAAGTTAAGGTAGGACTAGGCACCTCCCCTTGTATTTAGGCTGGGCAAGGCAATCCAGTATAAGAAACAGGTTACCAAGAGCCAGTCATAGCATTAGGGACAGCCCCTGTTCCCATTGTTAGGAATCCAACAAGTAGACCAAGCTACACAGCTGTCACACATATGCAGAGGGCCTAGGTCAGTCCCATGCAGGCTCCCTGGTTGTTGAGTCCCTATAAGCCAGGTTAGTTGTTTCTGTGGGTTTTCTTTGTGATGTCCTTGAACCCTCTGGCTCCTACAATATTTTTTCAAGACCTCCACACTGATTTCCATGATGACTGCACCAGTTTACATGCACAGCAATAGTGATTAGAATTTTCTTTGCTCTACATTCTCACCAGCATTTATTAACATTGGTTTTCTTAATGTTAGACATACTGATTGGGGTGCAATAAACTCTCAAATCAGTTTTAATTAGTGTATGCCTGATAGCTAGGGGTATTAAAAATTCTTCAAATATTTATTGACCACTTGTATTTCCAATTTGGAGGACAGTTTTAACAATTCATTTTCCACTGATTGACTAGATGGTTTATTGGGAGGGAATATTTAATATCTGAGTTTTCATATAGTTGACATTGAACTCCCATTCTGTAGGCTGTCTTCACTTCACTGATTGTTTCCTCTTGCTGTGTAGCTTTTCATTTTCATGAAATCCCATTTATCTAGTCTTAAGATTATTTATTGTTCTAGTAAATCTTTTCAGAAAATCCTTGCCTCTGCCCATATCTTGACATGTTTGTCTTGCCCATGCTCTCCTCTGGCAGTTTCAGGGTTTCAGATCTTACATCAACTTGTTTGATTCATGTTGAATTGAATTGGTTTTATGCAGGATAAGAGACAAAAAGATCTTGACTCATTCTAAATATGTATACCCAGTTTCCCCAGAATCATTTTTCAAAGAGACTGTCCTTTCTCTGATGTATGTTTTTGACACCTTTGTGGCTGTAACTGTGTGGGTTTATTTCTGGGCCCTATATTCAATTCCATTTGTTTGTGGGTTTATTTTTGTGCCAGTATAATGCCATTTTTGTTACTCTGGCTGAAAGGATGAATGGCGCTGGTGGGTCGGCAGGTGCATTGGAAAAGTTACGAGCCACAGCTATGACTACCAAAGTTAGAAAGAGCTTTATTAGAAAGAACCCAGGCCTGGAGAGACAGAAAGATGGCGGGAGCAGAGCAGAGAGGAAACAGAAAGAGAGAGGGTGGGGGCTCATGTGCCGCTTTTTAAGGCAGAGATTGCGTGACCACATGGCAGTATGCAGTTGCCCCATGCCCCTCTGATGATGTAAGACATTAGACCTGGAAGAGTGAGGGCAGGATCCTAACAATGACTCTGTAAAATAACTCAAAAACAGGTACTGTGTTATCTCATTCATCTTTCTACTGAGGGTTGCATTGCCTTTTTTAGGGTCTTTCATTTTTGCTTCCATGTGTATTTTAGAGTGGTGTACTTCTAATTCTGTGAAGAATTTCATTGGAATTTGAGTGGAATTGCACTGAATCTACAGATCATTAAATCTGAAAATATTGAGGAAGGTGGACTAGCACATGGAAAAAAAAATTCCCAGACTTGGGGTGGCAGAATTAATATTGTGAAAATGGTTCTATTACTGAAAATGATCTATAGGTCAAATGCAATCTTCTTCAATTTTATTGATTAAATTTGTTTTTAGGCAATTTCTTACATGTATATAGTGAATTCTCTTTATGTTCATCCTCACCCTCTTTTACCTATCTCTAGCTCTGCCATCCTTTCAGGGTCCTACACAGTCCTGACTTTTTGTTTTGTTTTGTAACACCCTGATTTTAACCAGGAGCATCAAAAGAGTCAGAAGATAGGGAGAAGAGCTCTAAAATTCTATTTTCAGTGCACAGCATAACCATTGAAAACATAACCCACTGCCTTTTATCCTTTATACTAGGTGATTAATGTACCATCATTACATTATTAGAGTATTCTAGACTGACTAGATCATTGCCAGTTAGCTTTAATTTTTATATTTTTTGGTGCTAATTATGATTATGCATTCTTGATTGGTAGGGACTCTTTCTACCTTTTTTTACTTTTGAATGTATCTATTCCCTGCTTATTGGTCTGCAATGTTTCTTTTTTTATATTGTTTCAATTTTTTTATTTTGCCAAGTAAATCCACATTTAGTACCATTGAAACAAAAACAGGGAATAAATACTAATAAATCCAGTAATTTATTTACAGTTTCCTAGCACCTGATGATCTTTTGAGTCTCAACACTACATGCTTTGCTTCCTATATGAAATGGGTCTGAGCCTTCCTATTTTTCTTTTCTTTTTTTTTAACATGGCTTATCATATTTTTTTATTTATTTTACAATACTATTCAGTTCTACATAATAGCCACAGATTCCCTTGTTCTCTCCCTTCCTGTCCCCCTCTCCTTCCCCCCAGCCGAACCCCATTCCCACCTCCTCCAGATCAAGGTCTCCCCCGAGGACTGGGATCGACCTGATAGACTCAGTCCAGGCAGGTCCAGTCCCCTCCTCCCAGATTGAGCCAAGCATCCCTGCATAAATCCCAGGTTTCAAACAGCTAACTCATGCAATGAGCCCAGGACCTGGTACCACTGCCTAGATGCCTCCCAAACAGATCAAGCCAATCAACTGTCTCACCTATTCAGAGGGCCTGATCCAGTTGGGGGCCCCTCAGCCTTTGGTTCATAGATCATGTGTTTCCATTCATTTGGTTATTTGTCACTGTGCTTTATCCAACCTTGGTTTCAACAATTCTCTCTCATATACACCCTCCTCTTTCTCACTAATTAGACTCCCAGCGCTCCACCAGGGGCCTAGCCATGGATGTCTGCATCCAGATTCCTCAGTCCTTGGATGGGGTTTATGGCACAACTATTAGGGTGTTTGGCCATCCCATCACCAGAGTAGGTCAGTCCCGGCTGTCTCTCGACCATTGCCAGCAGTCTTTTGTGGGGGTATCTTTGTGGATTTCTGTGGGCCTCTTTAGCTCTTTGTTTCTTCCTTTTCTCATGTGGTCTTCATTTACCATGGTCTCCTATTCCTTGTCTCCCTCTCTTTTCTTGATCCAGCTAGGATCTCCCGCTCTCTTTCCCTCGACCCTTGCCCTTCATTGCTCCCACTCATGTCCAGGCTGTTCATGTAGATCTCATCCATTTCTCCGTGTCTTTCTTGGGGTCCCGTTTTTCAGGTAGCCTCACTGGTGATGTGAGTAGCAGTCCAGTCATCCTTGTTTCACATCTAGCATCTTCCTATGAGTGAGTACATACCATATTTGATTTTCTGAGCCTGGGTTACCTCACTCAGGATGATTTTTTCTAGATCCATCCATTTGTCTGCAAATCTCATGATGTCATTGTTTTTCTCTGCTGAGTAGTATTCCATTGTGTATATGTGCCACAATTTATTTATCCATTTTCCAGTTGAAGGGTATCTAGGTTGTTTCCTAGATGGCTATTACAAACAATGCTGATATGAACATAGCTGAGCAAGTGCTCTTGTGGTATGATTGAGCATTTCTTGGGTATATGCCCAGGAGTGGTATAGCTGGATCTTGGGGGAGATTGATTCCCAATTTTCTAAGAAAGCGCCATATTGATTTCCAAAGTGGTTGTATAAGTTTGCATTCCCACCAGCAGTGGAGGAGAGTTCCCTAGTTCCACATCCTCTCCAGCATAAAGTGTCTTCAGTGTTTTTGATCTTAGCCATTCTGACAGGCGTAAGGTGGTATCTCAGAGTTGTTTTGATTTGCATTTCCCTGATGATTAGGGATGTTGAGCAATTCCTTAAATGTCTTTCAGCCATTTGAGTTTCCTCTGTTGAGAATTCTCTGTTTAGTTCTAAAGCCCATTTCTCAATTGGACTGTTGGTTGTTTTGATGTCTAATTTCTTGAGTTCCTTATATATTCTGGATATCAGTCCTCTGTCACATGTGGGGTTGGTGAAGATCTTTTCCCATTCTGTAGGCTGTCGCTTTGCCTTGTTGACCGTATCCTTTGCTCTTCAAAAGCTTCTCAGTTTCAAGAGGTCCCATTGATTGATTGTTTGTCTCAGTGTCTGTGCTACTGGTGTTATATTTAGGAAGTGATCTCCTATGCCAATGCGTTCAAGACTCTGCAATGTTTCTTAAGTGAAGTCGCTTGTATATTGTACACTGCTATTCCTCTTATTATTTCAAACAGCTCTTCTTTCCCTTGACTTTTTAAAGATTACAATGTACCTGTTAAATGCTTCTTTCCATCCAATCTAATTTGAGGGTTATTGTGTGCTATGATTGTGGATATTTGGTCCCTGAACACAGAGGTTTGGGGAGTCTTCTGTCGTTATTTCTTTAAATAAGCCTCCATCCATTTTGTCTGCTCCTGCTACTACTATTCTGCTAAAGGAACTCAGCAATAAAATGATTCCTAGTGACATATTGCTACTCTCTTAGATCAGTGCCTCACTCAACCCTCATCTGAGAAGCTCCTTTTTGCTGTAGATGGGAACTAACACGGAGACCCACAACTGGGCAATGGGCAGAATGAGAGACTTTGGAGCACTCAGTCCTAAATGGGATGTCTTCATCAAACTCATCCCTTCAGGACTCAGGGATCTACATGAGGGAGAAGGCAGAAAGAACATAAGAGCCATTCCAGCTCATCACTGGCCCTGCGGCTGCTGGTTCCTGCACCCAACCCCAGGGACTTCACTAGTGAAGTTCGAACCACACCAGCCACAACTGCCCTCATTAGTCAACAAGCAGCCCTTTCCCAGAACTCCAGAAGACTCCATAGGGTAGACACAGTTCACACCAGTTGGAAGAACAGATGCCATAGGCCCACATACAGTCCTTACCAGTAGGAAGAACAGCCCTAGCAGCTCTACTGGAGGCCAGGCTGGTCCTAGTTACCTCAGAAGAAGGCTCAAGCTTTACTGGAGGTCAAGTTAGATCTAGAGACTCAAGAGCACTTCAGCATTACCAGAGGACAGACCAGATTAAGGGAACCAAGGTCCCCAAAACTCCAGCAGGGACACCCTACTAGACCTGAAGACACATCAGTCACCAGAAACCTTGGCCACTTAGACCAGAAGACCAGAGAAGAAACAGAAACCAAGGAACAAAACACCCATCCAACAAAGACAAACACAGGAATCAACACCTAGACCTATAATCACTCCAAATCCAGATGCATAAATGCCAGTGTAAGAACACAATAACAGAAAGGGCAATACGTCACCACCACAACCCAGTCATCCTATAACACCAAGATCTGAATATCCCAATGCAGATGAAGTACAAGACAACTTCAAAAATAAGTCTATGAAGATGATAGTGTTCCTTAAGAGGAAATTAAAAGAATCCCCAAAAGAAATGGAGGAAAAGACAACCAAAAATTTGGAGGAAATCAATAAATCTCTTAAAGAATATCAAGAAAACCAAGAAAAAAATAACAGTTGACTGAAATAAATAAAACTGTCTAATATCTGAAAATATAAATAGAAGTAATAAAGAAAACACAAACTGGGGGAATTCTGGAAATGGAAAACCTGGGTAAGTGAACAGGAACTACAGATGCAATCATCACCAACAGAATACAAGAGATGGAAGAGAGAATTTCAGGCATTGAATATACAATAAAGGAAATAGATTCATCAGGTCAAAGAAAATGTTAAATCTAAAAAATTCCTAGCACAAAACATCCAGGAAATCTGGGACACTATAAAAAGTCCAAATTAAGAATAATAGGAATAGAAGAAGAAGAAAAATCTCTGCTCAAAGGCCTAGAAAATATACTCAACAAAATTATAGAAGAAAAATTTTCCAACTTAAAGGATATATCTATAAAGCTATAAGAAGCTTGCAGAAAATCAAATAGACTGGAGAAGAAATTTTCCCTTGCTGCATAATAATCAAAATACTAAACATACAGAATAAGGAAAGAATATAAAAAGCTGCAAAGGAAAAAGGCCAAATAACATCTAAAGGCAGACCTATCAGAATTACATCCAATTTCTCAATGGAGACTCTTAAAAGTTAGAAGAACCTGGACAGACTTTTTGCAGATTCCGAGACCATGGATGCCAGCTCAGACTACTGTATCCAACAAAACTTTCAATCACTATAAATGGAGAAAACAAGATATTTTATGACAAAGCAAAATTTAATCAATATCTATCCACAAACCCAGCTCTACAGAAGGTACTAGAAGGAAAACTCCAACCTAAGGAAATTAGCTACACCCATGAAAATACAGGCAATAGATAATCCCACTAGAGCGAAACAAACACATACACATACACATACACATACAACAACAACAACAAAATAACAGGAATTAACAATCACCCGTCATTAATATCTTTCAATATCAATGGACTCAATTCACCAATAAAAAGACACAGGCTAACAGAATGAATATGAAAACAGGATCCATCCTTCTGCTACATACAAGAAACACACCTCAATATCAAAGACAGACATTACCTCAGCATAAAGAGTTGAAAAAAGATTTTCCAATCAAATGAACAAAAGAAACAAGCTGGTGTAGCTATTCTAATATCTAACAAAATAGACTTCAAACCAAAAGTAATCAAAAGAGATGAAGGACATTTCATATTCATCAAAGAACAAATCCACCAAGATGATGTCTCAATTCTGAACATCTATGCCCCAAATAAAAGGGCACCAGCATTTGTAAAAGAAACATTACTAAAGATGAAATCACATATCAAACCCCACACATTAATAGTGGGAGACTTCAACACCTCACTCTTACCAATGGACAGGACACACAGACAGAAACCAAACTGAAATAACAGAACTAACTGATGTTATGACTCAAATGGACCTAAGAGATATCTACAGAATGTTTCACCCAAATACCCAAGAATATACCTTCTTCTCAGCACCTCATGGAATCTTCTCCAAAATTGATCATATACTCATCACAAAGCAAGTCTTAAGAGATACAAAAAAATTGGAATAATCCCTTATATCTTATCAGATCACCATGGATTAAAGTTGGAGTTCAACAACACAAATGACAGGAAGTCTACAAACTCATGGAAACTGAACAATTCTCCCCTGAATTATCACGTGGTCAAGGAAGAATTAAAGAAAGAAATTAAAGACTTCTTAAAATTCAATGAAAATAAGTGCACCATATACCCAAATTTATGGGACACAATGAAAGCAGTGCTAAGAGGAAAGTTCATAGCACTAAGTGCCTTCATAAAGAATTTAGAGAAATTTCATACTACCAACTTAACAGCACACCAGAAAATTCCAGAACAAAAAGAAGCAAACTCACCCAGGAGGAGTAGATGAAAGGAAATAATCAAACCGAGGGCTGAAATCAATAATATAGAAACAAAGAGAACAACACAAAGAATCAATAAAACAAAGAGTTGGTTCTTTGAGAAAATCAACAAGATTGACAAACTCTTATGCAAACTAACTAAAAGGCAGAGAGAGACTATCCAAAATTAACAAAATTAGAATTGAAAAGGGAGACATAACAACAGACACTGAGGAAATCCAGACAATCATTAGGTATGGTGATATTTTCTTTGTGCTGAAATGTGATTTTATTTGTGTTAATAAATAAAAGTGCCTGGGGGTCAGAGCTAATAACAAGCCATTTAGCAGAAGTCTGGCAGTGGTAGCATGTGGTGATATTGTGTTCTCCAAAATATTGTGTACACTAATAAACTTATCTGGGGTCAGAGAACAGAAAAGCCACTAGTTAGGCAGTGATAGCACACACCTTTAATCCCAGCATTCCAGAGGCAGAAATCCCTCTGGATCTCTGTGAGTTCAAGACCACATTGGAAACAGCCAGGCATGGTGACTCACGCCTTTAATCCCAGAAAGTGAGCCTTTAATCCCAGGGAGTGATGGTAGAAAGCAGAAAGGTGTATGAGGCATGAGGACGAGAAACTAGAAGCATTTGTCTGGTTAAGTTTTTAGGCTTTGAGCAGCACAGTTAGTTCAGCTGAGATTCATTCTGGATGAGGACTGAGAAGCTTCCAGTCTGAGGAAACAGGATCAGCTGAGGAACTAGCGAGGTGAGGTAGCTATGGCTTGTTCTGCTTCTCTGATCTTCCAACATTCACCCCAATAAAATCAGGTTTGATTTTATTAATAAGACCTTCTAAAATTCATGCTACAGTAGCACACATCCCAATCACATGACAGGCAGATTTCTGTGTGTTCAAGGACACAGTCAGCATGGAGACACACACCTTTCATCTCAATACCAACCATAGAGACCTGGAGGTCTGTATAGACAGGCAGTGATGAGGTCATGTGGTTGGGTTTACAACAAAAGAGAATGCAGAACAGAAAGTTGATAAAAACAGACACACAGGAAGTAGGTCTCTTTCTCAGGGGAAAGATGGCAGCAGGTGGTAAGAAGGTGGTAAGAAGGTGGTCTTGGTCTCAGCTCTTAGCTACTGCTCTCTGACCTCTGGGGCTTTTAACTCTGCATTTGGCTCTGTGTTTCTTATTTAATAAGACAATTCAGAATCACATCTACATTTGGTGCCCACATGGCAAGAATTTATTAATAACCGCTTTGCTCGGCTCAGCTCAGCAGCCCACCAGCTCCGGCCCACTGGCTCCCCGGCTCCCCGACTCAGGCCAGTTCAACCTAGGCCCTAGGCTACACGTGGTTACCCACAGCTGGAGCTACTTGCAGCCAGATTGCCAACTCAAGCGACTCAGGCTTAAAAAAAAAAAAAAAAAGCCGGTGCTACAAACAACTCAGGCTCTGCTGGAGCTACTGGTCCAGCTGCACTAGACTGTAGTTGCAGTAGCTACAGCTGAAGCTGCTTACCGTTGAATCACCAACTCAAGCAGTCAGAGCTTAAGGATTCTGAATCACCAACTCAAGCAGTCAGATCTTAAGGAATCTGGAGCCCAGGCTCGACTTGGCTCAAGTGGGAACTCGTGGCTGGATTTCAGCTTTTAGCCAGATCACGTGGCTACGCTTTCTTTTTTTCTTCGTTTCTTCCTTCCTTACTTTCTTTCTTTTTCTCTCTCTCTCTCTCTCTCTCTCTCTCTCTCTCTCTCCCCCTCTCCTCCCCCCCCCCCCCCCCCCCTCTCTCTCTCTCTCTCTCTCTCTCTCTCTCTCTCTCTCTCTCTCTCTCTCTCTCTCTCTCTCTCTCCCCTCTCTCTGGATTCCCACCTCAGACACTAGCTAGGTAGCTGTTTTGAAACTCCCTTGGATTTCTACTGTTCTACACAGACTTGGTAAGTCAATTAAGATATCAGATATTTTAAAGGAAAAAACTATTTAAAAGAGAAAAAAATCCACATTAAAAAATGGTTATAATGTGTACATTAGAAGAAAATTGGACTTTGTTTGATAAAATTTTAGGCAGTCTGAAAATGGAACAACTATATGAGATTAATGTTGATAGGATGTACATTACACCAATTATGCACATTATTACTTTCCTTATCCTTATTTTACTATTTAAAATATAGTCGATTTAAGTACCAGGATAAAAGCTTTAGAAAAACCTGAATTTTTTCTAAAATTTATTTTTCTAAAAATGAATTATAGAGAAATTCAGATTTAGACAGTAGAAATTAACAGTGAAATTGTTTCAGGATTGGATTATAAGGTTACAGAAAGAAAGCCTGTTTTCACACAAACATCCTTAATTTATCTGGTAACAGTACAGCAGCTACCTGGTCAAGTGAATGCACAAAATATTTGGGCTCCAACTGAAATGTTAGATTTAAAAAGGTTTAAGGAGGCAATAGTATCTTATGGCATGCATTCCCCATTTGTAAAGCAAATGTTAAACTCCTGGTCAACTTATAAGATTATACCACAGGACTGGCAAGAGCTGGTAAATGCTGTCCTGATACCTGGGGCACAGCTGCAGTGGCAAATGTGGTTCAAAGAGGAAGCTAAAAACATAGAAAACCAATGGAGGGCTAAAGGTATACAAATCTCCCAGGATCAGCTTGTTGGAGAAGGCCAATATGCTGCAATACAAACACAATATTTATATGATAACCAAACCCTAATTCTATGTCAAATGGCAGCCTTGAATGCATGGGACAGAATTGAGGAAGCAGGAAAGAAAACTGAGTCATTTACAAAAGTTATACAGGGCACAAAAGAATCCTTCACGGATTTCTTACAAAGACTGACTTCAGCAGTAAATAGAATCATCCCAAATTCAGAAGCTAGCCAGATAATAATTAAATCTTTGGTCTTTGAGGAATGCAAATGGAGCATGCGAGAGAATAATCAGGCCATTAAAGGCAAGATCTGCTCCCTTGGAAGATTGGATTAGAGAAACATTTAATGTTGAGTCTCAAGACCATGATGATATGTGGATAGGAGAAGCAATTTCAAGAGGTTTTAGGAATGTCAGGTGTTTTGGATGTAGAAAGCAAGGACATTTGAAAAGGGACTATAAACAGGGCATCCCTAGAAACAATGTTTCTTAAACGAACAATGGCAACAGAATGTCCCTTCCTTTTGGAGTATGCAGAAGGTGTGATAAGGGAAAACACTGGACCAACGAATGTAGATCAACAAGGAGCAGACAAGGTAATACTTTACCTTGGTCTTCTGGAAACTGCCAGAGGGGCCTCAGGCAGGCCCCCACAGCAAATCCAGTTCAGACCTTTCCTGCAGTCATAGAAGAAACCCCTACGCAGAGTAATTAAATAACCAAATGCCTATTGAAATAAACCAGGTTGCTCAGGGTGATGAAACAGCTGAGACAGAGAGAGCAGAAAGTTCAGGAGAAACCATAAAGAAAAATTTTTGGCAAACTTGAATAAATGAACAAAGACCAAAATTAACAATAAAAATAAATAATGTTTTGTTGTCAGGTCTGGTAGACACAGATGCTGATGTGACCATAATTGCACCAGAATTTTGGCATCCAACTTGGCCTCTTCAGGAGGTAAACATTCAGCTGTTAGGAATTGGAGCATTATCTCAAGTGAAACAGAGTGCAAGATGGCTCAAATGTATAGGTCCAGAAGGACAGAGAGGAAAATTAAAACCATATGTGGCTAACATAGCTATGAACCTGTGGGGTCGAGACCTGTTGCAACAATGGAATACTCAGCAGCCAGGCGGTGGTGGCACACGCCTTTAATCCCAGCACTTGGGAGGCAGAGGCAGGCGGATCTCTGTGAGTTCGAGGCCAGCCTGGGCTACCAAGTGAGTTCCAGGAAAGGCACAAAGCTACACAGAGAAACCCTGTTTCGGAAAAAAAAAAAATGGAATACTCAGATTAACATCCCTCCAATCGCAGAAACAAATCATAAACTAGCACATTTTTCTGAGAGAAATATTAGAAGATATTGTTCTAATGAGTGGTCACAAGCCATCCAGATTGTACAAGAACAGGGCACAACAACTGATGATCTTCCAAAAACACCAACAGCTCTACCTTTAAAATGGTTAACAGACAAGCCTGGATGGGTTCAGCAATGGCCCTTAACAACAGAGAAACTCCAGGCTTTAAAAGAGCTGGTAGAAGAACAGTTAAATGCTCAGCATATTGAAGAATCAACCAGCCCTTGGAATTCTCCTGTATTTGTTATTAAAAAGAAATCTGATAAATGGAGAATGGTAACAGACCTTAGAGCAATTAACAAAGTAATTCAGCCAATGGGCTCTCTACAATCTGGGATTCCTTTGCCTACTCTGTTACCTAAAGGATGACCTCTCATAGTTATTGATTTAAAAAACTGTTTCTTTTCAATATCCTTATAAGAAAAAGACAGAGAAAGATTTGCCTTCACGGTGCCTACTTATAATAATTCTCAAACGGTTAGGAGATATCAATGGAGGGTCATCCCACAGGAAATGTTGAATAGCCCAATCCTGTGCCAATATTTTATACATATACAACAGCCATTGGAAGGAATATGTAAAAAAATTCCTAAATCTATAATTTATCATTATATGGATGACATTTTACTAGCTGACTCAAATGCAGATACTTCAGAAAGAATATTTGAAGAAGTAAAGAAAATTTTGCCATGATGGGGATTACAAATTGCTCCTGAAAAGATACAAAGAGGAGATTCTATTAATTATTTAGGATATAAAATAGGTCTACAAAAAATTAGACCCCAAAAGGTGCAAATTAGGAGAGATAAATTATGGACTCTTAATGACTTTCAAAGTTTATTTGGAGACATTTCTCATCTAGGAACTATTGTTGGGGTAAAAAATGATGAACTGAATAATTTGTTCAAAACCTTAGAAGGTAACAAGGACTTAAATAGTCAAAGAGAATTGTCACCTGAAGCTGGGAAAGAATTGGCCTTGGTGGAAAAGAAAGTGCATGAAGGACACGTGGATCGTATTGATCCAAAGCTGGATTGCATTTTGGTTATTTTACCCTCTAGGCATTCTCCTACAGGAATTTTAATGTAGAGGGAGGTATTATATTGGAATGGATATTTTTACCAAATAAACTAAATAAAAAAATTAAAAATTTATGTGGAAAAAATCTCTAATTTGATTTGGAAAGGAAAATTGAGACTTCATCAATTAGCAGGAATAGACCTAGCAGAAATTGTCATACCTTTAACTAAGGAGGACATTGAAAAATTATGGGCAGAAAGTGGACCTTGGCAAAGAGCTTGCAGTAATTTTTTGGGAGAAATTAACAGCAAATATCCCAAAAGCCTTAGAATTGATCTTATAAAGAGAGCTGATTAGATCTTGCCTAAAATTGTATGGGAAAAAAACCATATCTGGGTACATTTTATACAGATGCAAACAAGGAAAGGCAGGTTACAAATCAGAAAATTTAAGTAAAGTGGTTCAAAGTCCTTATAATTCAGTTCAAAAATTGGAATTGTATGTTATTCTGTTGGTATTAATGGATCTTTCAGAACCTCTCAACATAGTTACTGACTCTCTACTGAAAGAGTGCTATTACATATTGAGACTGCAGAATTTATCCCTGATGTTTCAGAATTAACTTAGTCTTCCCAGGACCAGTTGTTGAAGAAGATGTCTGTTTTTGATACCTCTGTCAAAAATTAGGTGACTATAGTTGGGTCTTCTATTCTATACTGTTGGTCTAGATATCTGCTTTGTATCAGTGCCACATTGTCTTTGTCACTGTGGCTCTGTAGCATAATTGGAGACCAGGCATTGTCATCTCCTATATTGCTCTTCCTGCTTCTGACTACATTGGCTATTCGGGATTCTTTTGTTTCCACATGAATTTTGAGACTGGTTTTGTAGTTCTGTGAAGAACATCATTTGAATTAAAATGGAGATTGCATTGATTATGTAGACCACTCTTCATCTGGCCATTTTCACAATTTAATTCTGCATATCCCCAAGGATCAAAGGTCTTTCCATCTTCTAGTATCATTTTCAATGTCTTTCTTCATTGTCATAAAGTCTTCTTTTCAGAGGTCTTTCATCCCCTGTGTTAGGCTTATTCTAGTTATTTTTGAAGCTATTATAAATAGGGTATTTTAACATTTCTATCTCAGCAAGTTTTTATTGACCTATAGGAAAGTTACTGAATTTTGCATGCTTTTTTCATACCCTGATGTATTTGTATTCTGATATTTCACTGAAAATGTTCATCAGATTTAAGAATTTTCTCATAGATTCATTGGGATCTTCTACGAATAGGATCTTGCCATCTGAAAATAGAGGTAATTTTGTTTCTTTCCCATTAGTATCCCTTTTATTTCTTTCTCCTATTGTTGGGGCTAAGACTTTGAGCACTGAATCAAACAAGCATGGAGAACATTAAATGTTTGTTTCACTCCAGATTACAGAAAAATGCTCTAATTTTTCCCAATTTAATCTAATGTTGGCTATCAGATGGTCATATATATCCTTTATCATGTTGATATATTTTCTTCTATTTTGAATTTTCCAATACAAACTAGAGAGATGGTCCAGTCATTAAGTCTGCTGACTCCCCATGGGAGGCCTTACCTTCTTGTAGGAGGGAATGGGGGGTAGATTGGGGGAGGAGGCAGGAGGGGCAGGAGGAGGGGAGAGGAGGACCTGTGTTTGGTATATAAAATGAATTTAAAATTTTCTTAATTAAAAAAAGAAAATAAAAAAGAGCACTGACTACTCTTCTAGATGACCTAGGTTTAATTCCCAGCACCCACATGGTGGCTCAGCATTTCAGGGTCTCCAATGCCCTCTTCTGTTCCCTGAAAGCAGTAGTTATTCATATGGTTCATAGACATACATGCAGGCAAAACATATCCATACACATAAAAATAAACAAATTTTTTAGTGAATGACATGTGCTCAAGATAATGTGACAATTATTCTGGTCATTGCACATTCTATACATGTGTGGAAATGTCACATCAGTATGTGTGTGTGTGTGTGTGTGTAGCTATACATATATTTACAATTAATATTAAAAATAGTTTAAGCACACATATCTGTCTCATATTCATAAGGTAAGGGTATTATCAGAGTAGGGAAAACAGCACTTCTGCATTCTCATTTAGAAATCTTACTTTAGTTCATCAATATCTTCCTACTGTTCACTCTATAGATGTCATCTGCTTGGTCACAGGTTATCATAGGTTATAGTGCAAAAAGACATATTTATCCAAGGTCTGGAGATGGGACATATCACTTGCATTCATATTCAACTGGACATAACATAGTCCAATGGACAAATCAGTCTCTAAATGAGTGACTGGAGGATAGCTATTCACCGTGTTCTTATAAAAAGAGGCTTTCTTTTCTTAGTCAACCAGTGTTCTTTGTCACAAATAAAAATTAAAAACCATCCTTATTTGCTATGTCCATACCTAAAGCTTTTTCTAGCAAGAGGAGCTAACTGCAACATAAGCTCTAGAATGGCTTCATCTACCACCTAAACAAAACCACAACCTACAAAAAAAATTATCAATCTAGACAAAAATAATAGACATGAGAAAAATAGGAATGAACAACTGTACCACACACTCCCAATATATTAATTTCATGATCACATGCATATACTAATTGCCCTAAGGATTGTTGCACTATTTTCTTGTTCTTTGGAATAGAGAAAAAAGAACCATGAGAGAATAGGCAGGATTAATTAACACTGTCAAATTCTTCCTCCAAACTGACCAAAACATGTCATACCATTAAGTTTCAAATTTTCTGAACCTTCATCATTAGCAATAGTCTTGTCCTTCCCAAATCTATCTCCAGTAAAACTCTAAACTTAATGGAAATATGACTGCTCTCTGCAACAGAAGGTAAAATACATTGTATGTTTTCTGGTGAAGTGAGAAAGATTTCTCACTATGTTAATTATTGTCTTGACTACAACTTTGCATTTCTGCTCTAATCCTTCTTTGTGCCCCTTTTACATTTATTTCACCAAATACAGGTGAGGCTAAAAACACATGTCCAAGGCATCTTTACTTTGTGTTTATATTTCCATCTATACATGACTCAGCCAACTAAGTTCTACAAACATCAGTTTATGTTCTGGCTTGCTTTCTGTTGCTGCAATTAAAAAAAGAAAAAAAACTCTGAGCAAGATCAATGCGGGGAGAAAAGGATTTATTTGGCTTAGACTTTCACATAACAGTTCATCACAGAGAGAAGTCAGGACAGGACTCAAGCAAGAATTGAAACAGCAACCAGGGAGGAGTGTCATTTACTATCTTGCTATTTCTGGCTTGTGCTCAGACAGCTTTTGGATACAGCCCAGACCCACCAGGTTAGAGCTATATGGACCACAAGTGCACTCATATAGTTATTCTATACTAGCACAGAAATAAAAACGCAAAATTAACAACTCGCCCTTTTCTAGCACTCTCCTCCAGCTCAACAGTTAGTCTATTTTAAGGATATTCTTTCTTGTTTATAGAGCCTCATCTATAAACTGCATAATAACAACACATGTAAAAGGTGTTTGATAATAAATTGAACAGCTATAAATATCATTGATACTCAGCTCAACCAACTCCCTATATAAATGTATTGGAGCCACAGAGAGAGAGGCCTTGATACATAATTAATATACATTTAATATACATTGGCATGGATCATTCAATGGAGGCCATTTGGCTTCAGAGACCAGGTTCTTATTTATTCATTCGTTTGTTCATTCAGCAGAAATGGAATGAGTACTCATTATGACCCAGAGAAAGTTCTAGGTGCAATGACCATAATAAAAATAAAATAAAATATAGTTCCTATCTTGCACAGTTTACATTCTAGTGGAAGAAGTAGGCAAGTACCTAGCAAATAAACGCTATAAAGATAATTAAGGTAGGAAAAAGCATATAGCATGACAGGGTTCATTAGACTCCTCTTGTGAAACACTTCAGAATCCCCTTGGATTTTTTTCTCTATTTCAGCCATAGCAGTGGTAAGTCATTTCACAGAGGATTCAAGCAGCTTCAAGTGGAGTCAGTGTGACACTGTCTCATAATAACTGTACACTGAGGCTCCTGCCTTGTGCTCCAGGTTTCTCTGACTACTGCCACTTCTGTCTTGAGCCTCCTAATAACTTTGGCAAGGGGCGCTATGTTATTCTATGTTAAGTCCCACAGTTTATGTAGCCATTTCTACATAGGGAATGACCAATTAATGAGAAATTCTGCCTCCTTTGTAATCTCCAGAACATGGTGCTGATGTACATATCCTAAACCACTTCAGACACTCAGCAGGATTGAAAAAGCAATTGCCCATCACTGTGGTCAACTCTATAGGTGGTCATCATATAACTCACCCCCCTCCTTTTTGTGCTTCTCTTCCTCTTCACTCCTGCTTCCCTTACTGAGATCACATTCTTATAGAAACAATTTGCCTAAAAACAGTGATCAATATTTAAGGAAAGGTCTTTAAATGGTAAATGATCTCTGCTCATATTTAGATGAAGATAACTAAGGGATTTGGAATATCAAATGCAAAAACCTGGAGGTATGAGAATACTTGATGTGTTTGGGAGCAGCAATAAGCTCACTATGGCTATAGTGCAACAAGCAAGAAAAGGTGAGAGTAATAGGAGATAAGTCAGTGATGCCATGAAGACACTTATAGATCACCGGGATGAGAAGGATTTTCTCTGAGATAAAGGAAGATCTATTAGAACTTTCTATGAGAGAATGATATAATTTGACTCAAGTTTTGAGAGGGCCATCTAGCTGCTATGTTGAGAAAGAGACTGTAGAAGATAAAGGACATTTAGAAGATAATTGAGTCTAGATGTAAGAGAAAATAATGTTTAGATCAGAGTAATAGCTGTCAAGGTGTTAAGAACAAAGCTGCTTTTGAATGTATTTTGATGTATAACTAAAGAAATTGCCAAAGAATTTGGTGAGGTCTAGAAGAGAAAGAGAAGACTCAAGGACATCTACAAAGCCCTAGGACTGAGCAATAAAAGGATTCAACAGTCCATTAACTGAAATACAGAAAGCTTGAATAGGATCACATTTGCAGAAAAATCTCAAGTTTAGAGTTTGGACATTAAAATTTTTAGATTCCTAATTGAACATTCCAATGGAGACACTAAAGAAGATCTTGGCTCTGTGAAGGAATGGGAAGCAGAAATGAGTGGGAGTAGTTTGGGGAAGAAATGAATAATGTGGAGGACAGATAAGAAAAGATGAGTATTGCATTAACTTCTTGGAGAAACAAGAACAAATGTCTATCTATTCACTCAAAAAAGGGCACCAGCAATAAATCAAGAAATGATTCTTTTCAAGTCTAGCTTAAGTGAATCAAAGAGTTTATTGAGCTTTACTTACAAGCATATGGGTAAAGGATTACTTATAGGAGTGTCAGTGACCCCCAAATAGTTGTCACTGGAGAGTTCCACATCAGCATAGATGACAATATCTGCAAATGGAGTCCCTGCCTTAAGTTAACTCTCCTTCTCCTATATTCTCTAGCATCTCCTGAGATCACATGTACCTGGGGCAGAATTACATGCAACTTGGAGGTAGCATAGAAGTTAGGGACTAGGTGGAATCTCACATGAGTGTCTAATGGACTCTTCCCTCCCTCCACCTCCTTCTATGATGAACTACCAATAGATCTGACCTTGCTGGGAGTCTCTTGGGAGTAATCACTGCTGATTGGATTAAAAAGATAATGGTTATCTGGGTATAATGGTACATGCCTTTAGTCCCAGCACTTGGGAGGCAGAGGCAGGTGGATGTCTTTGAGTTCAAGGATAGCCTGGACTACCTAGTGAGACCCTGTCTTTGAAAAACAGACTAACACAAAAAAGGTAATGTCTGCCACAGTATCCATGAGTTCACATGTACGTCAGTCCTGTTGTGTCTCAAAAAACAGTTTCCTTGGAGTCAACCATACTCAGAGCTCTTCGCACATCCTCTGAGTGGGTGGAGAGTGGAAAGATCTGGGAAGAATAGGGGGAGAGGAAACTGTGATCAGAATACATTATATGAAAATATGAAAAAATTCAATAAAAATGATAAATAAACAGATTAAAGCACAAACACACACACAGAGAAGATAGTGGTTGTTATGACAGGAGAACTGCTTTCCACTAGAAATAATCATTGTGAGAGTCCAGAGTAAATCTTTCTATAACTATT
Organism: Peromyscus leucopus; assembly: GCF_004664715.2. NCBI lineage: Eukaryota > Metazoa > Chordata > Mammalia > Rodentia > Cricetidae > Peromyscus > Peromyscus leucopus. Next base: position 107,861,991 of record NC_051083.1, read on the forward strand.
TTCCCTGCCTCTTTCTCTTGTGTAAAGAGGAATGGCTAATCCATTCTTTCATTCCTGTCCCTAACCCACTCTAGGTTTTCCAAATTGTAACTCAGTCAGGGTTCTTCTTATTACAGTGACCCCTCGAGTAGTTGGTAGATGAGAAAAGCAAGGAAGAATTTGAAAAACTCTTTTGCACGAAGAACTCTATCAAAAGACAACCTAGCCTCTATTATCCAATGAAAATGAAAACAGATCATCACAATTCACTGGCATAAGTGTTATGTTGGAAGTAAGCACAAGGACCATATCATAAAGGAGAAGGACCTTTACCCTAAAAGTGTAATATACAAGAAGTCATTCAAACATTTGCTGAACTCCTACTGTATGCTGAACACTGTATGATACCTCTCTGGAACAGAAATGACTCCTACAAAGCCTCTGCCTCCAAAGGAAGCATCACTAGCTGGTACTTTTATTTTGCTGGTAGTTCCAGCAGGTGCTTAAGCTGCCTACTAGGTAAATCCTCCTACGTCCAGTGAGGGGGGCTAAACTTAATTCTCTGGAGCCAGCAGAAAATGTAAAAGACACACATACACTCTTTGGGTCTTTCTCTATTCTCTCTCTGTTCTTCATTTCTTTTCTTACCTCTATCCAGATGTATCCCTTCTATCTCTCTTGATGTCTTCCTTCTAACTAACTTTATTTTTTCCATTACAGCTTACATATGCCAGCAAAATCTTTCAGGCAATATAAAAATCACAATGTGGTTACATTCTGTTTTTCAAGTGAATGATTATAATGAATACAGGTAAAAAGAACATGTTTCTCATTTCCCTTACATGATTAAACAGCCTACATATTATAGATGAAAAACAAATTATCCAAAGAACCCACATACATTCATGTCCAAGTAACTTGTTATAGATTAACAGAGTGTAAGCAAGCAAGATAATTTTCTCAGCCAGGTCTTTTATAGGCAGGCTGCATTTTGCAGTTACAAAGAAAGGACCAATTATTTTATTATTTATCTCAAAAGGTCATCTTATAGAAAAAATCTTAAAAGATTCACAAATCTAAGCTTTTATATATTAAAAACAACCAGTCAGCTCTATTTTAAATACTCAGGTTGCATACCCATTCATCAACAGCTTTTTCTATCAGGAAGCTGAGGGCAGAAATGGGTACAAGGAATTAATCATCATCTTTGATCACCAACCCATCCTTGCAAGAAAAGTCACCAGCAATAGCCAGGCTGTCATTGTTCTTGTTTCCTAACCTCAATGAGTCCCTCGTTCAACTATTAAAAGTATGCCTTTAAATTGTTTCAAGATTTTTTTTTATCTCAAAGCCATTTGTAGCTGAATTTCTAAATGGTCTTAGTCAAATATAGAGATGAAAGCCTTAGAGATCAGGGAATTAGGGAAAGCCACCAGCCAATCTTACCACACCAACTCTGCAGCTTCCAAATGGCTCAACTTCCTGTCTACCCAGGCTTTATATGCCTTGCTTTTCTGCCCTCTCATTGGCTCTCTTAGCCCAGCTACTTCACTTCCTCTTCCTACACAGCTCTGTCACTGTCTGTCTGTAAAGACCTCCAGGTCTCTCTGGTTGGTACTGGGATTAAAGGTGTGTGTCACCAAGCTTGGCTAGGTTCCTAGTATGGCCTTGAACACACAGAGATCCTGCCAGCTAAGTGATAGGATTAAGTGTGTGTGCTACCACTGTCTGACTTCTTTGTTTACTTATAATGGCTGGATCTTTTCCTCTGATTCTCCAGGCAAGCTTTATTTATCAAAGCACAAATAAAATATCACCACATTTCAGCACAAATAAAATATCACCATAGCCATTAACAAAAACACCTTAATCTAAACTTAAGTCATATTTAAAGCTTTGTGTTACCTATGATGCATACCGGAAACCTGTAAACACATCTCTCAACATTAGGATTAAAAGAACTTGAGCTAGCTGGGCATCTGGGACTCAACTGTTTCTCTTAAAAATTAGCCCAAGCCACAGCCTACATGGCTCCTCAAGAGAAACTACCTGTGTGACATTTCCTTGTTCTAATTCCCTATCCTCTGCAGCCCCTGCTTTATCAGGGGTGGCGGCAACACCACATCTTGCTTTTAACTATATTAGTTTTCCCACTAAGCTAAGCTCTATCATAATCCCTTACTGTATTTATTAAAGATCCTCAATCGTCAAAATTCTGTTTAAACTAACACTATTATTATATAGAATCATTGCTTCAGTTAAACAGTACAGTTTAGGAGGAAATCATCTTCATAATAATCCACAGGTAAAATGCCCAGTAGAACTGCATATTTCCAAGAGCATTAAAAGCAGTGGGAATCTCTCCACACCCATTCACACCATGCCAGATACCAGAGAAAAATGACATCAGCAAACATTTGAAGTCTGTGGTGATATATTGTGTACCCTAATAAATGTTGCCTGAAGATCAGATAATAGAACAAGCCACTAGATTAACATAGATGCCAGGCAGTGGTGGCACACACCTTTAATCCTAGCACTCAAGAGACAGAGATCTGTCTGGGTCTCTGTGAGTTCAAAGCCACTCTGGACTACATGAGATTGACTCAGTCTAGGGGAGAAACAGAGCCAGGCAGTGGTGGCACACCCCTTAAATCCCAGTATTTGGGAGTCACACACCTTTAATCCCAGCACTATGGAGCAAGTGATGTGGCTGGTCAGAGAAAGGTATATAAGGCACTGAGGAGACAGGAACTAAAGGCTTTTTCAGCTGGAACCCTTTTGGTAGAGGATTCAGAGACATTCAGTCAGAGGATTCAGAGTTGGCTAGGTGAGACATGGCAGTGGCTTGTTCCTTTGTCTCTCTGATCTTTTAGCATTTACCCCATATCAGGATCCTGGGTTTTTATTAGAAGACCTTTAGAATCCCTGCTACAACACAGCAGTAGCAAGAGACATTCAGGGGCCAAGGCTCTCAGGGTCTTGCCTATCCAAGATTCTCCCATCTGAGCTTTGTTTCCTGGTGGCTGGCTACCCTGAACATTAACTGCCACCTACTGCTCCTCTGACATGGCCACCAGCAGTAACTCCTTCCTGCCTCTGAGTCTGTGCTCTAGCTTTAGCTCAGTTTCTCCATCTGTCCATCAAAGAAATCTAGCCAGGGTTAGGCACAACCTGGGGCTTTTGGGTTTTACTCTATAGGACTTGAGGACTTGGAATTATTGACTCAAATATTTGGTTCCCATTGTTGGTTTACAGCCACAAATGCATTATTAAATAGAAATGGTACACCACAGTCATTGTACCAGCCTCTAGAGAATATTGGAGCCAATTTAACCTACTCATTTTTTCATCCCAGGCTCCAGAGTCATTGCTAAGACCAAAGGAGTCTTGCCTTCATTGCAGTTCCTTGGAACCACAGTGACATTCAGTGGCCAGTAAAAGCTGCAAACAAGTAGCAGAGAAAGCACTTGTATTTATGTGCCAGAAAAGCATAAAGTCATTTGCCTAAGAACTTTCTTTTTTCAGCTACTCCCATCTAACTGGCTCTGACTTTTGCTTATGGAAATATGGCACAAGTACTAATAAGGGACAGGTTGGACCCAAGCCAAGACTACCATCAAACACAGACTACTTGTCCTCACTCAGTTGCCAAAGGAACAACAACAACAAAAAATTGTTTAGAATCATGTTGCCTTCTAAACAGTCCTGTCTTATCCAGAGATGAATGTCAGGCCCAGCCTGCATCAGAGAAGCTGCATCTTACAGCAGCAATTAATTCACAGACTCAGAACTGGCCAAAGTCCCAACAATAAGTGAGAGTAGAGTGCTGAGCCCTAAATTTGATGACTAGAACTACCCCTCCAAGGTTCAGGAAACATCATAAAAGAGGGGCAAAGAGAATTTAAGAGCCAGAGGACAGGGAGATTGGCAGCAAAAGGATGTCTTAATTTCCCTTATTAAATTCCCTCATTAAATCAACTTCAACTTCAACTACCTAGTGCACTTGCCTCCAATACTGCAAAATGACAAAAAAGGCAGCCAGAGTCAGATCTAAGAATCTTTCACCAATACCCCTAAAGACCTGAGTCTGGAAAAATACGGGTATGGACAGGGGCATGCTCAGGTAATAGCTAGCAAATGGGGGATGAGCTTGAGCCACAGACACTGGCACCCTGACCTAGGTTGAGGCCAATACTACTATAATACACAGGCAGGAGAAAGAACATTTAAGAAAGTAGCCAAAGGAGTAGCACTAAGTGCTCTTTGTGCCGGGTACTAACCTAGACACATGCACATATTCTTGTTGTTTGTTTGCTTGTTTTATTTGAGACACAGTCTCATTCTGTAACTGAGGCTGGCATGGAATTATTACATAGCCTAGGATAACCTCAAACTTCAACCTCTTTTCTATGTGCAATTCATACTATTGTAATTCCCAAATGTCCTGCCTTGTGTAATTCTTAGGACAGCTAGAGAAGGTAAGAACAATTATCTCCAATTAACACCACACACACACACACACACACACACACACCACACACACACACACACACAGACACACACACAGACACACACACATTCCTGAAACTACTGTGTCCATTTCACTTGGATTTTGATATCTGTTTAAATAAGGCTTCTTACCTAGTATTGGGGATCCAGTCAGGGGTCCGAATTCTAAACACTCTGGGGACCTCTGTTGTAGCAGACAACCTTTCATCAACTATGATTTGCATAACTTGGCTCCATCTCTATGACTACCCCTTTCTCTCTTACTACCAACATGCAAATCCCCCTTTTTCTGTTGAAACTTTCAGAGGAAACAACCTGTCATTGTTCACTTTCAAGACTGGTCACAAGAGTCAACTGCCAATATACATAGACAACATTCCTCAGAGACAGGCATCTATCCTAGGTCCAATCATCTGTGATGAAGAGGGGAAGTGGCTGGCCAGGAAGACTATATTTGGACATCACTTTTAAAGTCAAAATGCTTGTGAATACCAAGTCCATGTTTCCACAGGCAACATAGGAAGAATCCCTCTTTAATTTAGTCTATTGCTTGTCACTCATTTATGATAATTATCTGGCACTTTGAGACATTTAAGTTTGAGAGCTCCCAAGTTCCTACCAGCTCTAACAATCTTAAATGTTCAGTTCTATATTCTCCTAGATTCCTTTACACTGAAAACATTGTGGATTGACATGGGCCTTCGTTAATGAATAATTTGGAAACAAGCTGGAAAGGCATTTCATTTGCCCTCTGACTGGATTTTCTAAATAGAGACTCCACATCTCTACACTATAAAAGCATTATTCTCCTCTATTGGAATTGTGGTAATTTCATTATGCCGTGTACTATTATCATCCTGTCAAAATGAAAATCTTCCAGAGAGCTGGCAAAGGCCTTATCAAATCAAGTGGAAGTGATTAAGGACAGTAAAAAAATAGAACAATTATACATACACCATTAAATAATGCAAAGAATGAAAATCCAACTAATCTTCACATTTTCAGAAGTAAGGTTTACAATGTGGCATTTTGTTGACTCAATAGCAAATTATCAATTCATTAAATGTTTAAACCATTTATCAAAACTGTGAATGACAAAGCAATCAGAGACTTGAATAATCAGACTCTGAGTCTGTTCTTTGTATAAAATTCAAATGCGCCCAGCACAATACAATTTTGTACTTAATGTTACTCATCTAACCAGCATATTCCTGCCCCAATGTGAAATCTTTGTTTAATCATGAGATACAATCAATATGGAAGCCACAAAAATCTCATTCATATAATCATAACAAGCATGTTACCATGGTTGTCAAAATTAATTAAACCTAATTTACTCTGTTTTCTAAACTTCAATTTGACATAAAATATTTAGTGAAAGGCAAAAATGCTAAAGAACTGAAGAAGTGGGCACAACAATGAATTTGTAATGCCTGAAATGTGTTTCAGTTAGATAAAAGAGCTAGCTAATAACTGGTAAGAGACTAGACCCCAAAAAATTTTTAAAAGATTAGTAAAATGTGAACATTCTCTCTTTACAAGTTTTAAACTTTGGCTTCTAGTAAGTGATAATAATCCCCACTGGTGCAATTCCAACAGAAGAAAAATTGGACAACCTCTATTAACTCACACTTCTCAGGAAGACATTCTTTCCTAAGGCAAGGGATGTCTGTATCTCATATGACACTGACAACTTGATCATCTTCCAGGCAAAGCCAGTGGTCTGCCTACACCAATGTTTCTCAAACTTCAGTATAGATCAGAACCCCTTGCAAAACCTGTTAAATATACGTATTCCGAGGGCTTACCATGTTTCATTCAGAAGTTCTCAGCAGAGACCGGAGCAGTGGCTCAGTGGGCAAAGTGCTTGTTGTATGTACAAATGAGGACTTGAGTTTGGATCCCTAGCAGCCACATTAATGCCAGATAAGGCAAAGTTTGCCTGTGTCTTAGTTTGCTCGTCTGTTGCTGTGATAAACACCACAACCAAAAGCAACTTCAGGGAAGAAAGGTTCCTTTTGGCTTACAAGTTACAGTCAGCCATTAAGAGAAGCCAAGGCAGGAACTTATAGCAGAAACCATGGTGCAATGCTGCTTTTTTTCCTGGCTACCTTTCTTAGACAGCAAAGGCTTGCCTGCTCATGGGCAGCATCATGTTCAGTGGGCTGGACCCTCCTACATCAATTAGCAACCAAGAAAATGCCCAACAGACTTAACCACAGGTCAGTTAGATGGAGGCATTCCTCAGTTGAGGTTTCTTCTTTCCAGGTGTGTTGGGTTGACAACTGACGCTCTATGATAGCCTGTAATCCCAGCACTGGGAAGACAGAGGTGGGAGGATCCCTTGGACTTTCTGGCCAGCTAGTTTAGCCAAATCAGTATCTTCCACAATCCAAGAGAGATTATGTCTCAAAAACTAAAGTGGACAAGCCAGTGGCTACACCACTGAAGATCACACACACACACACACACACACACACACACACACACACACCCCATCATAATTAAATTCAATGAGATAAAAACACTAAATTAGAAAGGGGCTTGTTAGGGAGACAAGGAAAGGGGCATGATGAGAGATGTGCAATGGGTGATGTAAAAATGATCAAAATTTAGTGTACACATGCATACACCTCTCAGGTAATGAAGAGACTAGAGATAGCTTAGCAGGTCAAGAGCATTTGCTGCTTTTCCGGAGTTCCCAGTTCAGTTCCCAGTACCAACACTGGGCTATTGACTGTAACACCAGCTTCAGGGGATTTGATGCCCTCTTTTGGCTACCATGAGTACCCATATACATATAGAATACACTTACCTAAATGCATAAACACAAATAAATTTTTAAATAATTAATAAGGTAGAATTTATTTTAAATAATTAATAAGGTAGAAAGCTATTAAGAAAGACATCCAGCTGGGCGGTGGTGGCACACACCTTTAATTTCAGCACGCGGGGGTCAGAGGCAGACAAATATCTGTGAGTTCAAGGCCAGCCTGGTCTACAGAGTGAGTTCCAGGACAGCCAGGCCTACACAGAGAAACCTTGTCTTGAAAAACCAAAAGAAAGAGAGGGGGGAGGGAGGGAGGAAAGAAAGAAAGAAAAAAGAAAGACATCAATGATCAATGGCAACCTCTGCATACAACCTCTGGCCTGCACATACATGTGCACAAAAATACAAACACACACACACACACACACACACACACACACACACACACACACACACACACACACACACACACACACATAAAACCTCAGCTGAACCTGAAAAATCTGTATTTTAAACAAGTACAGTAGGTAGTTTTATTGTAGCTAGTCAAAGAACCTTGTGAAACATTGCCACACAGCGTTTTTCTTCCACCCTGCTATTACATTATTTGGAATCCTTGCATTATGAATCTTACCAGTATCACTCTTGAGTGCTTTCTGCATGCTCTATTTAACCTCCACTTATGTTCTCTAGCCTAACCCCATCTCATTAGCCTGGTCTAGAAAATAGCATACAGTCCTGACACTATTTCTCCATATTTCCACCTCTGGGCTCTTCACGAATGCATTTTCTTTGGAAAGCACAAGAAACTACACCTTTTCTCAGAGCTTAGCTTTCAGCCTTCCTTCCTTCCTTCAATCAGTTTGGGAGCAGGAGCCACTTCAAGTAAATGCACAAGCTGTTTCTTTACTCAAACCTCCAGCTTATCAAGGAGAGCATTAGTGAAACCTTTGGTGTCCTTAATATTACTCTGCACGGTAGACAAGAAAACAAAAGAAGGCTCTCAAGCTGGTCCATTTAGTATCTTATTGGCAGCTCTAAAAAAAACTTGCCAATGAAAAGCTGCAATTGTCTTTTCTTGAAAATTCACAATTGTCTGTTGATATGAACTACACAAGTTGTCAGTGAGATGGCTATAGTCCTCTTGACTGTAATCTCCATTATCCTGCCAAGTAACCTTGGCATGTATTCCAACCCCACGGAATAAACAGTCATTAAGATAAATCACCAAACACTTTGGTGGCAGCCACTGCTGTTCAGATTCCTTCCTTCCTCCCTCATTCCCCACTCCCTCTTGGCCTCATCTTCCTTCTCCTCTCTTTTCTTTTCTGTCCCTGCTATCCCTCTCTGTTTCACTACATACCCTACCTAGTCTAACCTCATAATGAATCCTGGTGACTGAATATCTCAAGTGCTGGGATGACAGTAATTCACCACCACATTTTTTTTTACACAATACTAGTATATTTTTGCATTTGTTTTTGTTTTTAAGGAAGTCCTGCTACATCTTGATTAACAACAGCTCACAGTCTAGATTAGCATATAAGCCTCTGCTTCCTTGTCATGGTATGTGTGTGTCTTCCTGTCTTCCTAGCACCAACACATGCTCTGTCCCTAAATCCCTAATAAATGTTCTCTGTGCAATCTTGAATTGACTCAGCCACCTCTCAGAAAGTTCCTGTTCTCGTGTACCAGGTCTTGCTGACTCACTCAGAAAACTATCAAGTGTGAATTCACTGGGAGAGCCATCCCTATCAGTCAGTGCCTGGGCCCAGCCTTACCTCTGTAATTATTTTGAAAATAAACCTTTTCTTTTTATTAATAATTTTTTAAGATTTATTTATTTTATATATGTAGTGCTCCATCTGCATGTACACCTGCACACCAGAAGAGGGCACCAGATCCCATTATAGATGGCTGTGAGCCCCATATGGTTGCTGGGAATTGAACTCAGGACCTCTGGAAGAGCTGCCAATGCTCTTAACCTCTGAGCCATCTCTCCAGCCCGAAAATAAACTTTTTCATATAATATATTCTGATCATGGTTTCCCTTCCCTCCTCTCCTGCCAGATCCTCCCTGCCCATCCAACTACATGCCTTTCTCTCCCTCTCTTTAGAAAATAAACAGGTAAACAAACAAATAAACAAACCAGTATTTTAAAAAAAACAGAAAAAAAAACACAATGAATACATACACATGTGTGCACACACACACCCCATAAAAACACAAAACTGGACACTATAATATATAAGCAAAGGCCAGTAACATTACAAAAAAATGCCCAAAGTATTATGAGACAAAAAAAATCTCCAAAAATACCATTGAGTTAGTTTTGTATTGGTTATCTACTGCTAGGCATGGGGCCTGCCCTAAGTGTAATTTGTATACTCAGTGAAACTCCATTGGAGAAAACTAATTTTGCCTTTTTGAGGAGTTGTCAATTAGGTATCCTGTCTGGGTTAGGGATTAGGGGATCATGTCCACCTCCCTTCTCAGCACTTGGACCTGTCTTTCAGTTCCTATATGTGTCAGTCCTGCTGTTTCCTTGGTGTCTTCCATCCCCTCCAGCACATCTGGGATTATTCTGCTTCTATTAACATTTGAGACTGGATAAGTCTCTGTTGTGACAGGGCTACACTGGTTTTTTTCTGGCCATTGAGAAGCATAGCTAGATTCTACCCTCTATGTGCCAATGTTACATCAATACAAAAAAAATATCTCTTGACATTGCCAAATATCTCCCTAGGGGAAGGTAAGCAAAGCCATCCAGTGTTGAGAGCTGTGGTTCTAAGCCAATTAAGTTAGAACTTCTCTGAGTGCAGCATGTTGTTCTTTAAAAAAAGAATACCCCCTGGTGATTCCAACTTGCAGCCAAGGTTAAGTCACTACTTTATAGAGACCATTGAGCCCTAACTTTCTCAGCTCTAAAATGGGGATGATGAGAATATCTGCTCCATAAATATAAAATAAAATAATATGTCTGAAAATAAATGTAGTGTGGTATTTTTTTCTCCCATCTACTGTGAGACATTTATCCAGGGCTTGTAAAATTGTGGTCTGCAGTTTATCTATTTTTGTATAACCTGTGGGCAAGGTAATTTCATAAAAATTATGTTAAATTCAAATTTTGTATCCATATGGTATGATTTGAATATAGCTTGAATGTTACTCTAAGAATTTATGTCTTAGAAGCTTTGTCCCCAATGTGGTGATACTGAGAAGCAATGGAAACTTTAAGAGGTAAACCTAGTGAGAGGTTACAAGTATGGACCCTCTCCATGTCCTCAAGCTTCCTGGTTAAGCACATGACATGTTCTCATCATAATACCCATGATAACATTGACCATGATGTCATGCAAGGAGTCCCTCACCAGAGCCAGCTCTATGTTATTTGAATTTTCAACCTCAAGAATTATAAGCTACTGGACCCACATAAGACTAGGCCTGTCATCAATAAACTATGGATTGGGAATGACTCATGAGACCACATCCTACCTCCAGAACTTATTGACTAAAGTGGATTCTGGAAGAGAGGCAGCTACTGTCTGTGGTGAAGAGCATGGGTTGCTCTTGCAGAGGATGAGGGTTCAATTCCCAGCATCCCCATAGTAGCTCACAACTATCTATAACTCCAGTTCCAGGGGATCCAGTGCCACCTTCTCACTTCTGGAGACACTGTGCACATGTGATGTACATGCAAGCAAAGCATTTATACACATAGGATAAAATAAAGAAATAAAATAAAGAAATCTGAATTTTAAAAAAGAAAAAAAAATAATAGAGATTCATCATTGTCTTATCTGAGCCTCTCAAAGCCTTGTGACTATAAGCTCCAGTTCCATAAGGACATGAATTCTCCTGTTCTGCTTATTACTATGGCCACAGTGCTTGAAAGATGACTTATACACTAAATGTTTGTTTAATAAATTAATCTAAAGCAGGTACCACTATTATGCCCCTTATTCAAATATGGACTCTTAGTCTCAAAGTGGTTAAGTGACGTTTCCACCTAGTAAATGACAGAATTACATCCAAATCCATGTAATACAAAAACACATCCTTTGTTAGGAAGAAGGGGATCTATGGGAGAGGATAATGGAGAAAATATAATCAAAATGGATTATTTACATATGTTTGAAACCATGAATATATTGGCAGGTGCAGTGAACTTTCTTGATGGCATTCAAGAGAGAAAGACTCTGTAAGCCCCATCGTCTTCTCCTGGATGTCTGGGATAGAAACTATGTGGAGAGATGCTCAGTACTGGGGACTGAGTAGGGACTAGGACTCCTCAGCAGCTGAAGGCCTCTCTCTTCCTCTTGTGTTTTTGCTGGGATGTATGGTCCAGGGTTTTTTACTCCTTGGAGGCCATATAGGTCATGAGGATACCAGGATACCAACCCCAGCATCAAAGGTCTAGAGTAAACATGGCCCTCAATAGAGTTCAGGATGCCCTTTAGTGGGCCTATGATGGCTATTCTGGAATTGACGACATCTGGAATTAACCAGTATTAACCCAGGTATGTAGACAAATTTGTAAACAGTCTTATTAAATAAGAAACACAGAGCCAAATACAGGGGTGCAAGCCATAGAGATGAGAGCAATAATGATAGCCACCAAACTAACCTTAGCTCACCACTTCACCATAGCTTCCCAAGAGAGCTTCTTCCTGTCTAACCTGTGCCTTTATTGCCTTCCTGTTCAGCCTTCTCATTGGCTCTAAGCCCAGCCACATCACACCATCACTGCCTGTCTATACAGATCTCTAGGTCTCTACAGTTGCTACTGGGATTAGAGGTGTGTGTCACCACGCTTGGCTGTGTCCTTGAACATACAGAGACTCTGCCTGCCATGTGATCGGATTAAGGTCATGTGCTACCACCGCCTGACTTTTGTTTATGGCTATGACCTCTGATCTCCAGGCAAACTTTATTTATTAACATACAAATAAAATATCACATTTCAGCACAAATAAAAAACCACCACACAGGTACACCTATGAGGGATTTTTTTCTTAATCATTGAAGTGGGAAGACCCACTTTATTTTTTAATTTTTATTTTACATTCTAACCAAAGTTTCCCCTTCCTCCCCTCTTCCCAGTCCTCCTCACCTCACCTCCCCCTGCCACATACACTCCTCCTTCACAGTTTCTCTTCAAATACAGGTAGGCATCCCATGGATATCAGCCATCCATGGTATCTCAAGCTTCAGTGAGACCAGGCACCCCCTCCTCCACCACGGTTGGATAAGGCAATCTGGCAAGAAGAATAAGTATCAAAATCAGACAACAGAATCGGAAACAACCCCGATCTCACTGATGGGAGTTCCCTATGAAGACCAAGCTACACAACTGTAACATATATGTGCAGAGGGCCTAGGTCAGTCCCATGGTTGTCAGTTCAGTCTCTGCGAGCCCCTGTGAGCCCAGGTTAGTTGATTCTGTGGGTTTTCTTGTGGTGTCCTTGACCCCTCTGGCTCTGACAATCCTTTCTCCCCCTCTTCCACAGGATTCCCTGAGCTCTGCATAATGTTTGGCTGTGGGTTGCTGCAGTTGTTTCCAGGTGAAGCCTCTCTGATGACAGTTGGGCTGGGCATCAATCATGAGTATAACCGTATATCATTAGGAATCATTTCATTGACTTTTTTGCCATTTGTGTTCAGTTTTATCCTAGGTCTCTGGGGTATCCCACTTCTGGGTCCTGGTCCTCACAGGGAAGCCCCCTCTCAGGATATGGATCTCCAGCTGCAATTTCTGTTCCATCTTTATGCCAGCACATCTTGTAGGCAGGGCAAATTGTATAGCAAAGAGTTTGTGCCTGACCTTGATATCCTCCCTATGCCAATTCCCTGCCAGGTTCCACCCTCCTGAATGCTTAAGGGAAGTTCCTTGTCTGTGTATCCTGAATAATGGATGTTAACAGCTTAGATGCAAGATTGCAAAACATCAGTAGTGAACTTCTGCCCTCCTGGGTTCTCCCATTGTGCTGTAAGCCTGTATTTAAGACCTCCTCCCTCCTTCAATAAATGACATTCGGCATTTAAAATTAAAATAAATAAATAAATAAATAAATAAATAAATAAATAAAAGGGCCAGGAGGTGGTAGCGCACACCTTTAATCCCAGCACTCGGGAGGCAGAGCCAGGCGGATCTCTGTGAGTTCGAGGCCAGCCTGGTCTACAAGCAAGATCCAGGAAAGGCGCAAAGCTACACAGAGAAACCCTGTCTCGAAAAACCAAAATAAAATAAAATAAAATAATAAAATAAAGTGAAAAAAGAGTTTGTGCCTGGGTTGGTGTCCCAGACCCTCCACTGAAAGGAAAGACCCACTTTTTTTTGACTCAATGTATTTATTAGTTTTATACATTTTAATTAAAATAGAATTATAACACTCACCCCCTTTCCCTTTCTTCCATCCACACCCTCCCATTTCTCTTTCCACTCTCAAGTTCCTAGCCTAGTTTTATTTTATTATTATTGTTACATATATTTATATGTATATAAACAAGTACATAACAACAACCTGCTGAAATTATTTATCTATTGTATATAACAGACCTATGTGTAAGACGCATTTACAGAATGTTGATATATATTCCACCAGTGAAACCAAGGCATTTTAAGAATTAAATCTTCTTTTTACCAATCAGTTTTTAAAAGTTAAGGATAATAAGCAGTATTTTCACAGCTATTTTATTTTATTAACTCTTCATTTTTTAGTTTTTTTTTCATTATACATACCAATTCCAATTCCCCCTCCCTCCCCTTCTCTCGTCCCCCCACCACCACCTCCCTCCATCCACTCCTCGAAGAGGGTAAGGCCTCCCTTGGGGAGTCAACAATGTCTGACATACTAAGTTGAGGCAGGCCCAAGCCCCTTCCCCCTATGTCAAGGCTGAGCAAGGTATCTCACCCCAGGGAATGTGTTCCAAAAAGCCACTTCATGCACCCAGGATAAGTCCTGGGGAAAGACCCACTTTTAATCCAGATCTTTGAAGCAGGAAGATCCAGCTCTAATCTGGGCCACACCTTCTGGTAGCAGTCTATATAAATGACATGGAAGAAAGAAGTTTTGCCCTTTGCCTGCTAGCCCTCTTCATGCTGGCAAGTCCATTCCTTCATTGGCATTGGAGCCTGCTTCTTCAGGATTCTGGTATAGACTGAAGACCAGCTGAGACATGCAGGCAAACATGGGGACATCAGCAGAAGGGGAAGACATGGTGATCTTTCTTTGAGCTCCACCCTTCAAGTGGACCCTAGCCTTCTCCATGGTGGTCAAAACACCATTAGACTCCACAACGTACTCAGCACCCACATCACCCCACTTGATGCCGGCAGGATCCCAATCCTGGAAGATGGCGATGGCCTTCCCGTTAGTGACAAGTTTTCCATTCTAAGCCTTAATTGTGCCGTGGAACTTGCTGTGGGTAAGGTCATACTGGGACATGACAACTATGTAGTTGAGGTCAGTGAAGGGGTCATTGGCAGCAAAATTATCTACTTTGCCAGAGTTGAAGACAGCCCTGGTAACCGGGCACCCAGTACAACCAAATTCAATCGGTCTAACTTTCACCATCTCAGGGAGAAGCCTGGCAGCATAAGAAAACGTGGCTGTCTCTGGAAAGGGGAGGAGCAGGAGCCTGTATTTTTAAAATTAAACTTTAACTTCATTTCCGTTATTTTAACTGTGTAGACATGCAACTTTCAAAGGTCCTAAAATATGGAACATAATGGAGTTTTAAATTTTATTTATTTTTAACATTATACATATGATTATTTTGCCTGTATACATGTATGCGCACCATTTGCGTGTCTGGTGCATGCAGAGACCAGAAGAGGGCATCAGATACTCTGAATCTGAAGTCACAGAGGGTTGTGAGCTCTTGTGTGGGTGCTGGAAAAGGAACCTGAGTTCTCTGGAAGAGCAGCCAGTGCTCTTAACTGAGCTATCTCTCCAGATCCTCCTCTTTTTCTCTGGCAAGATTTCCCCAGGCCCAAGATATTTTTATAGAGATTATTGGAACTAAATAAACTTCAAATGTGAGGAAGAACTAAGATCAGGAATAGAAATGAGCTTAAAAATAAAAAGGGATTCCCAAACCATCTGTACTTTAAATTATTGTGAAATTTTACAGGCATTTCCATTGATGTTAGGAAGAAGGCAAGAATAAATTTGCCAAGAATATCTTCTTGTCACCATCATACATCATTAAACTGAAGGTCACAGACAAGGCAATAAGACAGGAAAATAACTAAATATGTTAGAAATGAGCCAGGCAGTGGTGATACATACCTTTAATCCCAGCACTTGGGAGGCAGAGGTATATGGATCTCTGAGTTTGAGACCAGCCTGGTTTACAGAGTGAGTTCAAGGGCAGCCAGGGCTGTTACACAGAGAAACCCTGTGCTGAAAAACCATATATATATGAATTGAAAAGTACTATATAGTTACGATGATGAATCTTCACTGACGACTTGACTATATTTAGAATCACCAATCAAGCAGAGGCATGTGAGTCTCTGTGAGTTTGAAATCAGCCTCATCTACATAGTGAGTTCCAGGACAGCCATGGCTACATAGTGAGACCTTGTCTCAGAAAGAAAAAAACAGAATTGTATGCAAACATGTATGTCTATAACAGTGTTTTCAGAAAGTTTTAAGTAAAGATGAAAGACACACCCTTAATGTGGGGAGCCCCAACCAATGTTCTTGAGTCTGTTGGCGAATATTATTATTAATATTTTTTTTTTTTTTTGGTTTTTCGAGCCAGGGTTTCTCTGCGTAGCTTTGCGCCTTTCCTGGAGCTCACTTGGTAGCCCAGGCTGGCCTCGAACTCACAGAGATCCGCCTGGCTCTGCCTCCCGAGTGCTGGGATGAAAGGCGTGCGCCACCACCGCCCGGCGGCGAATATTATTTTAAGGTGTATTACTTTTTTTATGTTGCATTTGTTTAACTCTGTGAAGCTGTGTTACTATGCCCATGTCAAACAGCTGATGGTCTAATAAAGAGCTGGCCAATAGCAAAGCAGGATAAAGGATAGTGGGCTGTAAGGCAGAGAGTATATATAGAAGGAGAAAACTGGGAGGAGGGATCTAAGATGGAGAAGGAGCCAGAGAAGGGGAGAACATCAAGGACCAGCAACCCAGCTACACAACCAGCAAGCCACAGAGTAAGAGTAAGATTTACAGAAATAAGAGAATGGGAAAAGCCCAGAGGCAAAGGTAATTGAAATAATTTAAGATAAGGAAAGCTGGCAAGAAACAAGCCAAGCTAAGGCCAGGCATTTGTAAGTAAGAATAAGCCTCCATGTGTGATTTACTTGGGAGCTGGGTGACAGAGCCCCACAAAAGACCAAACAAAGACCAAACAACAACAGAGGTCCACAGATGAGTAAATCAGGAAAAGTGAGCTAAGCATTCATGTATCTCCTTCAGACTTGCTTGGGGAGGGGGGAAGATTGCAATGCTGTGCCCTTAAAATATTCAATTACACTAGTTAAAAACCTTTTTGAGTGCCAAGGAGATAGCTGTTATAAAGTTTGTTCTTGCCCCAGAAACAATGAAAATCTGAGCTTGATAACTTGCAGCCATGTAAAAGAGGACAGGGAAGCATATTTGTACCTTCAGACAGACCCAAGTGGATCCCTGGCGCTCTACATTTAATGTGGTGCTTAAAGCTGTGTGGCCACCACACCCAGCACACACATTTTCCTACATCCTGGGTGGATGAGTGTATAGTCAGAAGTCTGGACATCTAAAATACTTTACAGGTGGGCATCCATTCTGTTTCTCCAGGATGAGCAGTACTGGCAGGGCAGAGGAAGAACTGAACAGAAGGCAGGAATGACTGCTATGGCAAAAAGAGGGGGCTGCACTTTGAAGGCTGGCAGAAGGAACTCTGAGTCAAATACAAGTACAGAATCCCCCAAGGGTAAAGCAACAGATTCTCTCCTAACACTTCTACAGGGAGACTGGACCTACTGACACCTTCATTTAAGTGAAGTGAAACTTATTTCAGACTTCTGGCATGAAGAACAATATGGGAATGATGTGTATGATTTTAAATCATTAACCTTGTACAACTTTGTACCACCAGCCTGAGGATTTGACAGTGGATGAGATGAGACCACTAGCACCCCAATTATCCAAATTCTAATTTGTCTATGAATGTCTTACATGATGTAGGAAAATTTTTAGTATTATAAATATTGACCCTTGAGAACTGGGGAGGGGGTGCTACGTCTGTCACATGACAAAATGAGACACACTTCTGCTGCCTCTGAGCTACAATTACCTCAGGGACAAACATCTGTGCCATTGAAAACTAGTCTTTCCACGACACAACATTTTTTATTAAAAGAATTAGTGGCAGGCCAGACATGGAGGCTCACATCTGTAATCCCATCACTCAGAAGGCTGGAGCAAGAAGAACATAAGCCTCAAGAGATACAGCATATCTTATTTAGTTTTCTATTGCTGTGAAGAGACACCATGTGACCAAGATATATTATAAAAGCAATCATTTAACTGGGGGATTGCATAGACTTTCACGGTGTAAGTCCGTGATCATCATGGCAGGGAGTATGGTGGCAGGCAGGCAGGCAGGCATCGTGCTGGAGCAGTAGCTGAGTGACACACTTCCTAATTCTTCCAAAATAGTCCATCAACTGTGAGCCAAACATTCAAATATTGAGTTTATGGGGGCCATTTTCATTCAAAACACCACACCGAAATACCTTATCTTAAAAAAAAAAAAAAAAAAAAAAAAAAAAAAAAAACAGAATCACTAACTATTTTTGGTTATTCAGTTTGGGGATTTTTTAGCAAATATTTCTCTAAAATTAACAATAAATCTGTCACTTCAAAGAAGGTAAGTTAACGGAGTTAACAAAATTTTTTTTCAAGCTTTCAAGTAAAAATTAGAATTTTGGAAAACTTGTATGTGTCACTATTATCACTATTAACTTTTTAGCTTTCATGACACAAATATCTTCCTGATAAAACCTAGTAACAAGTATGATTTTTATTCTATATCATAAAAATATGTCACTACTTGGAAGGTCTAAATAGTATAGTGAAATAACATTTTTCAAATATCAATCCATAATGTTGCAAAAGCATGCATGAATAAAAACTCCATTTTAAATAAGGAGTAACTAAGAATTTTTTTCTGTATAATAGGACTCAAAATGTACATTATACAGTCTCAGGTTCTATATTGAAACTATCCTCAAAGAAATGTCTCTTGTCCTATTTTGGAATGTTATGAAACAATACTCACAAGTTCCTAAACAGGCTACTAAAATGCTTTTGTCTTTTAAGCATATCATTACAGCAGAGTGATACAAAAGCAGATAAAATAATCTAGCTCTTTCTATTAAGCTAAACATCAAAGAGATTTGGAATAAAATGAATCAGTGTTATCTCTTCCACTAAATGTTCTTTTTTTGTGGAAGTAATTTTCTTTTTACAATTTAAATTTAATTTTTAAAGTTGCATAAAAGACAGTTTAATTTTCATATATATACATCATATATATTAATACAACATATATTTTTCTGTTTTCATTGAACCTAATAAGAATCTTTATTATTTAAAGTACTATTCAAGCTTCTGTTTTTCACAAAAAGTATAATAAAGATAATAAAGAGCAATTTGAGTATAACAACATCCTTACTGGGGCAGGATTACTATTAAAAGATGCTAGAGTAAAACCAAGTTCCTTCACAGAGAACCACTTTTCAGAAGCCACCTCATTCACCTTTTCCAGTGTTTCTTCATCTGCTTTTCAGATTCTTCACTTGAAGTCCTCATGCTATCTGCCTTCCTGGCAAGTTTGTTTACTTCCAAAGCCGGCTTTCTTCACCTTCTGGATCTCGATCTCTCTCTCTCTCTCTCTCTCTCTCTCTCTCTCTCTCTCTCTCTCTCTCTCTCTCTCTCTCTCTCCCTCCCTCCCTCTCCCTCCCCCTCCCCCTCCCCCTCTCCCTCTCTCCCTACCTATATATCTCTATCTCTATCTATCTCTGTCTCTCTCGCTCCCTCCTCACATCACTCTCACCCCTTCTCTGGATACCTGTGCAAGCTGCCCCTTGGCTATAGATAGATGAAGACCTATTTGGGATCAGCTCTTTCCAACATGTGAATTGGCCAGAAGCAGTCAAGTGTGCAGATCGCTAGCAATACTTTGACCCAAATTCACCCTGCATTCCCCAATGTAAACCTTTTTATAGTATCTGTAAGATGCAACGAACTTAAAAGTTCTCTTTCACTTGGTTTTCTCCAGTTTCTCTCCCCCTTGCCGGCACCTGACCTTATTGCCAGACTGGGAAGTTATTCTTGTTTCTGTTCCTGGAAAGATAACAGCTGCTAGTTCTCAGAGGAAGTACAGGAGGTACACCAGCTCTGAGCTCCCTTAGCAGCCTGGACTTCTCTTCTCTAGCGTCTATTTCTTGTGATCCTCACTCAACTTTGAACACAAAATGTGAAATCTAAACAACATGGAGGATGATTCTCCACTGATTATGGAAAAATTTCTCAGTTTATGTGCCCCCCATTATCCCCAAAGAAATATGCCCCAAACCATAGTGTGGGTCACAGCCATCTGTATAATTTGAGAAAACTCAGATTTCTGGAACCCAAGTGGATCTGGGGTAGACACCAGATGTGCATCTTTTCTAATTCTAGATATTACTGCTTGTGCACCCTTTACACACCAGGGTCCTTCAACATATTCCACTTCCAAAAAAGGTTTTTCATTCAGAAATCTGAAGGTTCTTCCATGCCTATGGAGTTCGTCCTAGAGTCTTCAGAACTGAGATGAAGGTGAGGCTAGGGTTGCATGAAGATGAGAATATACTTTTGTCTTATTGGTTTCCCTTGTCCACTGTTCTGCCACCATCTCTTCTGCCCTTCTGCTCATCTCCTTCTCACCAAACAATACTTAGGGCTCTCTGGAAGAACAGAGCTCAGAGAATGAATATCTATTTAAAGAAGATTTATTAGATTGGCTTACATGGTATGGTCTGGGTAGTCCAACAATGGCTACATCACATCAGAGAGCCTGAGAACATAGTAGTTGCTGGATCCACAAGGCTGCGTGTCTCAGCAGTCCCAATCTGCCAGTCCTGGCCTGGAGCATTTCTGCAGAGCTTCTACTCATTAACCCATGTCAAAGGGGTGAAGAAGCTATCTCTAGTATCATTGAAGAATGCAGGAGCAGCAGCAGCAGCAGCAGAAGCAGCAACACAGTAGATAAACTCAGCATGAACAGCAAACACTAAGCCAGGAAAGAAGCAATAAGCTTCCCTTCTTCCATAGCCTTTTATCTGGGCCACTATCCAAAGGTGCCACTCACCTTTAGAGTGAGTCTTCCCACATCAGTTAAGACAATCAAGACAACCTCCCACAGACATCCCACAGGCTAACCTGATGTAGACAATCCCTCATTAAATCTCTCTTCCCAGGTGATTCTAGGTTGTGTCAAGTTTACATTTAAAATTAACCTTCACAGTACTCCTTTCTGCTTCCATGACACATGAATTCCATCACTCACTCTCTCCCTGCTGAAGATATATTCCTCCGTCTCATGGTCCCACTCCTACTTTGATACA
Organism: Peromyscus leucopus; assembly: GCF_004664715.2. Classification (NCBI taxonomy): domain Eukaryota; kingdom Metazoa; phylum Chordata; class Mammalia; order Rodentia; family Cricetidae; genus Peromyscus; species Peromyscus leucopus. The sequence continues at coordinate 107,882,864 of NC_051083.1, forward strand.
CACACACACACACACACACACACACACACACACACACACACATTCTGAATTTGAATTTAAATATAGATATCACACATGAGTTAAAATATGTGATGTGTCTTTCAGAATCTGGCTTATCTTACTTGGTATACTATATCTACTGTCTTTCATTTTCCTGAAAATGTCATGGTTTCATTTTTTGCACATGTAAAAAATTCCACTGCACTCTCTCACATGTTCTGTTTCTCTTTCTCTCTCTCCCTCCCTCCCTCCATCCCTCCCTCCCCCTCTCTCTCCCTGTGTTCCCTCCTTCCCTCCTTCTCTGGTATTAGGGATATACATATGTGTGCTCATGCAGAGATCATATCAGGACATTAGATGCCCTCTTCTATCACTCCCGCCTTATTCCCTCAAAACAGTGTTTCTCACTGAGCCTGAAGCTAGCCAGGAATTTCCTAGGATCCAGCTGCCCTTCCATTTATTAGATACTTTGAATATTGTAGAAATAAAGAAGGATATGCCTATATATCTGTGGTATGTTAACTTTTAGAATCCTTGGGGTTTATACCCAGAAGTGATATAGCTGGATTGTTGTGGAATGTTATTTTAAGGTGTGTTACATTCGTTTATGCTCTGAAACATTTGTATAATGATGCAAAGATGTGTTGCATTCCTTTATGTTGCATTTGTTTAACTCTGTGAAGTTGCGAATCTTTGCCTATCTAAAACACTGATGGTCTAATAAAGGGCTGAATGGCCAGTAGCAAGGCAGGAGAAAGGATAGGTGGGACTGACAGGCAGAAAAAATAAATAGAAGGAGAAACCTAGAAGGAGAAAGAAGAAGGAGCAAGAGAACAAGGACAGGAGGATGCTAGGGGCCAGCCACCAGCCACATAGCCAGCCATGGACTAAGAGTGAAAGTGAGATTTACAGAAGTAAAAGAAAGGAAAAAGCCCAGAGGCAAAAGATAAATGGGATAAATTAAAGTGAAGAAAAGCTGGCAAGAAACAAGCCAAGCTAAGACCTGCCATTTATACTTAAGAATAAGCCTCTGTGTGTGATTTATTTGGGAGCTGGGCAGTGCCCCCCCAAAGAGCTGAAAGAGAAAGAGCAAAAACAAACAACAATGCTGAATTGTGTGGAAATTCTATTCTTAGTTCTTTAGGGAAACTCCCTACTGATTTCCATAGAAAATCCACAGAAATCAGTATACTAGATTATATCTCCATCAGTAATGTTTAAAGTTTCTCTTTCCCCAGTTCTTTATCCATATTTATCATTTGTTTGTTTGTTTGTTTGTTTGTTTATTTTTGTTGTCATATCCATTTTGACTGTGGTTAGATAGAATTTCAGTGTAATTTTAAATTGCATTTCTCTGATGGCTAAGGATGTTTAACCCTTTTTCAAGGATTAAATGGTCAGTTGTATTTCTCCTTTTGAGAAAAATCTATTCAGATCATTCATCTATTATTTGAATAATTTTATTTTTGTGTTTAGTTTTGTAGGACTTTATATGTTCTAGATATTAATCACCTCTTTCTCATTATATCTCTGTATATTAATGCCAGTGAAGGAATGAACTTGCCAGTGAGAGTGAGGGCAAGCAGGCAAAGAGCAAAAGTTTCCTTCATCCATGTCTTTATATTGGCTGCCACCAGAAGGTACAGCCCAGATTAAATGTGGATCTTCCTACCTCAAAAGATCCAGATTTAGCGTGGGGTCCTCCCACTTCAAATGATCTAATTAAGAAAAATCCCTCACAGGTGTACTCAGCCACATGGGTCTTAGTTAATTCCAGATGTAGTCAAGTGAACGACCAAGAATAACAATTGCAATGTGTGCTCTTTAAGGATTTCATAAAAGGAACAAAAGCTCAATTTCATTCAGTATAATGTTGTCAAAGCTCATCCTTATTATACCATGTGTTAGCACTTTATTGCTGTTTTGGAAAAATCATATTCCGTTGTATGAATTTTGTTAATTAAGTTAATTGAACACCAGGATTTTATT